>NC_080430.1:62060089-62092589 GCF_028018845.1 Melospiza georgiana
CACCAAGCCCAGTTTCTCAGGCACTATGTGTGGGTTAAATATCTTCCCTACAGGTGCCTGAAGAGATTATTAAATAAATGAGGAATAGAAAGATTTCACTTTGATATTACATATGTCACTACCTTCCTATAGAAAATAATCAAATAAAATTAAACTACATTGGTTTTACAATATAGTACTGAATTTCATTCTCAACATGAATATCCAACTTATTGCATTATGTAGTGTTTCTTCAGTACGTCTGCTGAAAAACCTCCAGCTCAAGTTGACACATCTGTGCATTTCATAATACAAGAGAGCTTATTTCTGAGCTAATTAAAAGCTGTGCATTATCCACTTAGCAACCAGCAACACATTCTTAACTATTATTTTGTAGTGCTGCATCCATTGTGATGGGAAATGTTGTTTTTTCTATAATAATGGAAAGATTTTGGCTATATGTGTAGAAAAGTTCCATTATTCCATATATTTATAATTCAGTGAAGAGCATTATTGTCTTTGCGCTCTTTATTTGAATTTTATAATTCAAGAGTGTGTCCATGTAGATATGAGAATGACAGAAGATTTTTTTTTATTGTCTTGGGAATGTACCTACAAAACTGTGTGGGTTTTCTTGCCTTGTGGTACCAGTAGCCCTGAATTAGACATCTAAGAATGAAACCAAACTTCTTTCCAGACAGGAATTAATAACTTTAGAGTTCCCTACACAGGGTGACTACTCTGAATTATGACACTAAATACACTGTATGTGTGAAGGGTAAACAGGAGAGGAAAGGATAAATACAATAAAAGTAACTATAGATTTCTGAAATGGCTAGTAACTTGATGAGTAAAAGCTTTAATGCTGAAAAAATTGGCCAAATTCTGACCAAGAAGCCATGAAACTCCACATTTCAAATCAGTATTTTTTCCAGGCTAATCCTTGGGTTTAGCTCTAGTCACTGACACCAAGTGGCTTGGCTACTCCAAGACTCTATGTCATAATGGAGATATGAGAGGATATGGAGAAATGAGGGGATATCACAACTGCAAGTTAAAATCCCTTTATAATACCTTCATCTCTGCTAATGGATACTTCAAAGTGTTTTTAAGCAAGTAACTGCTGAGAATTATTATTAAAGAGACAAATGCACAGTGGAATTCAAAAAAGGCAGGGTGATAAAAGAGGAACAAGTAGTAAATTCTGGGAAGAAGAATACGATTTGGCACACTGTCACTCTAGTCAGTACTTCCCTCCTTCTGAATTTCCTAGCTATTGTTCTTTTCCTGGTAGGCAGAAAACCAAAACACCAAAGCAGGCCCTGATTGTCCCTCTCTGTTCTGTACTGGGGCAACCTCACCTCAAGAGTTGGGGCCAGTTTTTGGTGGCAAAATAGCAAAAAGGCTTTAAACTATTAGACAGTATCCAAAGGAGAGCAACAAAGATGGTGAAGAGCCTTGAGGGGAAGCGGTAGGAGGAGGAACTGGGATCACTTGGTCTGTTCAGCCTGGAGGAGACTGAGGGGAGACCTCATTGCAGTTACAGCTTCCTCGTGAGGGAAAGAGGAGGGACAGGCACTGATACCTTTTCCATGGTGACCAGTGACAGGACCTGATGGAATGGCATGAAGCTGGGTCAGGGGAGGTTTAGGTTGGATATGAGGAATTTTTTTTTTTTCACCCAGAGGGTTGTTGGGCACTGGAACAGGCTCCCAGGGAAGTAGTCACAGCACCAGTCTGACAGAGTTCAAGGAGCATTTGTGCTCTCAGGCACAGGGAGTGGCTCTTTGGGATGTCATGTGCAGAGCCAAGAGCTGGATTTGATAATCCTAATGGTTCCCTTTCAACTCAGCATATTCTATGATTTTTTTATCAAAACTGACCAGGAATAATTTCCTTCTTTTTTACTAATTGTAATTTAAAATGCATAATAGAAAATAGAGCAAATGTCCACCATCTCATGAGGAAAAATAATATGGGCCTGCAGCATTCCACACTCTGTCATCTCATGAGAATTTATCAAAGATATACTTAAAAGATCAAGATAAACATTTTGTACTAAATTTCACAGCACTGTATTTTATATATGTTATTTCCTTTCTATCCATGTATGCAGTTTCTTGATGTACACAAAGATTGCTTACAGTTTTTCCTCTACTCTTTTTGCCTTGAGATCAAACAACCACAAACATCCTGGAAACTGAGACAATCTTGTTGCAAACTAGTTTGTTTAGTCTGAGTTCTTCTAGTATGTGAATGTCTTCTGTGCATTACTCAAAACTACATACTGTACCTACCAAAGCTGTTTTTTTTCCAGTTCTGAGAAGGGTGAAGGGACTATGCTACATCATACTTTTTAGAAGCCAGTAATATACTTCTTTTTCTGGAACTATATGACATTGATGAGTTAGATAGTTAGACTCTTTTCCAAAGCCACTAATCAACCAGTCCTCCTCCATTCTGCTATTTCTGCTGCAGATTATCCAAAATGCATTATTTCCCTCGTGCCCCTCTTCAACTGCATCCCATTTCTTTTCCAGTCAATCACTTGGAAAAACCAGTTCTCAATTCTAAGGCCATTCTCCAATGCACTTAAAAATGTCTATAGGAGATTGATTTCAATTTCATAATGTGCAAGTACTTTCCACTGCAGTAGTCATTACAGAGGCTCTGTTTATTACATGAAGGACAGTAACACTTGTGATGATCTATGCAGATAAAGTACAGTATCAGAAGTCTATCACAAGGAGAGGAAGTTCTCTTCCACACAAATGGAAGCTGGGATTAATGTCTAGGCTTCTGCCAGATTGAAACAGTTATGATCAAGTCTCCATTCAGATCTTTTACCACTTGGCTTTGAAAATCTAGGTGTCTACTCTCCTGTCTCAGTCCTGACCAGAGCATATCCTTTTACTTGAGTACTTTTCCTTGTACTTTGATGTCTTTGATGTCAGCATCCTGCAGTTATAGCTACTACAGATGTCAGGTATCTTGAGGGGAAAAAGACAGAAGAGTATCTAGTTTAATTATGAGCAGATAGCTACTTTATTTTGCCAGATATTCTGCACACTATTAATTATGGCACCATTGTGTGCCAATCCATGTTATTAACTATTCATTGTTTCTAACAATTTACAGAATGACAAGCTTGATATTTTAATATAACATCAACTGAACAATAAGAACTTGTTCACTTTAAGCTACAAACACAGTAAGTTACATAAATACATATAAACATATGTATTTACATATGTTTACATATACATATAAATAGGAGTCACTAACAGAATAAGAGTTTCTGAACCACATTAAAATAAATATTAGCTGTTTCATGAAGGTAGCATCTGATGTGAAAGAAGTGATGATCTTGTAAGGCTGTGTACGAAGATGAAATTCCTTTAATTTTTAAATAACAGGGTCAAATTATTTCCTGACTTCACCAAAACCCGTAGAGCTAACCCTATATCCCTGATTGTGGTAAAATTGGACTCCATTTGATGAAATAATTTATACAAATACAGATTGTACGGTGCTAGTCTGATGTCATCATAGTAAATACATCACTTTCTATAGACAGAAGAAATTAACTGTTAAACAGTAATGCAAGTATTCATATGCCAAATATACAACATAAAAAACCATTGGTTTGAACAAAGTGCAGTGTGAGGGTCTCTCACAGCTGTAATCTTCCCTTTTCTGATGAGTTCTGAAAATAAATAGGAGAAAAGAGGCAGGATTTTACTATGACTGATAATGTATTTTTCTGGATGCACTGCTAAACATAGCAATTGGAGTTAATAGGTAACTCATACTCATTCCCTCTAGTGCTAATTATCAATGAAGGAAAGAAAATAACTAATT
Source organism: Melospiza georgiana (assembly GCF_028018845.1). NCBI lineage: Eukaryota > Metazoa > Chordata > Aves > Passeriformes > Passerellidae > Melospiza > Melospiza georgiana. The sequence continues at coordinate 62,063,930 of NC_080430.1, forward strand.
TAAGCTAGTGTATTCATCTTACTAACCGTTACTAGTAGAACAAAGATGCCTAATTCAAAGAATTTCATTAAATAGATGATGCAATACTCACATCTATGTTCCATAAATACAGCGATAAAGAAATATACATGAATATGAACATCAAATATTAACGTTATGTAAATAATAATATTGGAATGATCCAGGTTGAATACTTGATCCCACACCATAGCAGTAGCAGTGCTTTTGATGCTATAGTAACAAAATGCTGCAAGTAAATGACTGAATCAGTTGCAATAGGAGAAATTTTAAGGTGAGACCTGGATATAAGATATTAATTAAGATAAGCCCCCAAGTACCAGCTGAGAATCTTGTTTTGCCCAGAGGAACAAAATGTAAGTAATCCAAAGCCTTGTTCTATGACCTCTGTATACATGTTACACAGTAATTACATCCTTACCTAAGTATGAAGTTAGCAGTTACAAATATCCTAGTAATTCTGCAATTATTTTAAAGGAGGAACTCTCAGCAAATTTAGGACTTTCAAGCAGGCACTTAAACCACATGCTAATTCAGTTGCTGCACTCTAAGAAAAAGAGAAACCCTTCATAGCTCAGTATTTCTGCATCACATTGCAGTGAAGCTGGTAAGGCTGAATACCAAACAAAGAAATAAGAGTGTTCTGTAACTGGAATTAATTTATTCAGGCTAACCAGACATTGCTCTTCCCTCAGCTGAATTTTGTCTTGAAATTATTTTGATGGAGCTACACGAAGCAACGAAGGTTTAGCCATCCAATCTCAATAATCTCATATACTCTTATAAAATCTCTTCTATAGAAAAGCAGGATTTAGATTCACAGGAAAGGGTAGTTTGAAAGAGTTGATTAGGAAAATAGGAGAGGGGATCAATTATCACTATTCCAAATGTTAGAAACGGGTAAAAAATGTCTTCATGATCTCTGGCATGACATCTTTTGAAGTACATCTTATATTATAAATAGCCTACTAAGTTCAGTTTCGTTTCTGTTTTGCCCATGTTTTCTTTTCTCACCTGAAATGTAGGTCTAGGTTATTCACCATGGCTATCAACACTATTACTTAGCAAATTTAATATCTCTCTCTCAAAATCTGTTTGATTTCTCTATCTCACTGCCCTAGATGAAAATAATATTATTTGTCTTATGGCTAGAATCTCCTTTCTTTTTTCTGGAGTGTATGAGCTTATAGGCATTCTATATCCTTAACATTTTTTTAATTGTACTTTTGCTTTGATAACTCTTTCCCTTTTTTTTTTGTTTATTGACACAAAATATTTATAGATGGATGTACCTTTTCAACTTCCTTATTACTACGTGGAATGTCTTTTGAGTTTTAATAGATTTTACTTTTCATGCCAATGACTTACCTCTACTTTTCCACTTTCAATTCTTTGTCCTGAGCATGAACTATTACTGGTTTAAGTGTTATTCCAGATGAGGTTGTGTCCCAGCTTTGTTGCATGATGTTACCAATTCTTCAACTCAAATGGATTAACCTCCACATGGATTTAAAATCATACTTCTCTTTTCTGCAACCACATTATGATAAAGCTGTATCAAGAACACCTGGAAAATTAAGTTTAATTCTGTGTTTCTGAAAATTACCTGACTGTTAATATTCAATTCCTGCCCTCTTTGAGGGTTACAGTTTCTCACAGCATTTTGCTCTCTGTTTTCAATTCCAATATCAATCCTTGTTGGTACCAGGGAATTCCTTCTTTTCATAACTGTCCATTTAGAACAACTCCTAGCAGGCCTTCCTGTAACCAGATCCTTCGCTATTCCCCATGTCTGGCATTTTCTGCCTTCTCCAGCTCTACTGTTATTTCCTCATATAGTTCTCCTTTCCTCTTTTTTTTTGTCTTTTGACATCTCCAAAGGTTTACTTACATTCATACTTGTAAAATACGACTTGTATTACCAAAAAGCTTGGGAAAATTTGTCTTTCATGAATCAGTGCTTTATTTTATTCTGTTCTAATTCCTTTTGAAATATATAGTTTAATTCACTATTCCTTAAAATTTGCTAAACTCATACACTTTCTGACAGTAAGAATTTCAGAACTTGCCTTGTGAAGCTCTCCTCCAGCCAAAGGATAACATAAAGAATATGTTTCTCCTTCAAACCTTTCCCCAATTTTTTACCTGTGACATGTAATTATCTTATCTACTCCCTGAATTCTTTCTTTTTTTTCTTTTTGCAGGACAGGCCATGATGTTTTTGATGTGCAGTGTTTGTATCTTTTCTGATCAAAGAATGCCCCTGCATATTCCTGCTATGTGCCATCTATGACTGTTAATTCATTATGTTTACATCACTTTTAACATTTCAGGTTTTGAACAATTCTCTGTAGTGGTTCCTTTTCCCTTTCTCTATTTATTTTCTTTTTTTTCCCCAGTGTCTTAAAAACATCCATCTGACCCATCCAATGAAAAATGAAATATCACTTTGTCAAAATAACAATAAAAAATACATAATTTGGAAGTAAATTCAGATCAACACATATCACTTCTTACTGCAGACTTCATCTGAGATTGAAAGCAATAATTTTCTGCAATCAGCATCAGACGAGTGGTTTTGGCAGATTTAGTAACTGCTCTGTCATACCAAGCTTCCCACTCAGGTTTAGAATTTATCAACATTTTCTATTTTTCCTCCAAGAAATTCCTGGCAGAAGCAAGTTCTAAACCAGATGCCACGACTTAGTGCTGATCCATAACTCTGAAAGATTTCCCATGACAGTTTCCCTATTAAAATGTGTCAAAGCTTGGCTGCATTGTCCATAAAGTATGGTCAGAAATTATAGCAAAAGGAATTTTATTAATTTGTAAAGAAAAACCTTTTTCATGTACTTACTACTTGAATATACTACTTAATATACTTAATACTTGAATGATATCTTGGTAAGAGAGAACATTTTATTTAAAATTAAAAGCCATTATAATGGTTATTGTTATTGTTGCTATCTTCCTCCTATTTGATATTGCTAATTGTTACAGAAGCTATGAACACACACAGAATGCTATGATAAAGTTTCGTGTGTTATCCTCACTGTTTTTTGTTTGAATTTTATAATGATGTTGGAAGACAGAATCGCCTTGGAACAGTCATATTTCACAAGTGTATTCCAATTTTCATTGGTAGAAGAAATCTATTTTCTCTCTATTACTAAAAATTTTAAGTTGATAAGAAAGTCTGGCCATAGTCAAGCTTTCTAATCTACAGCAATAATCACAATCATTAGTATCTAGTCCTTCATAAACATCCCTTTAAGATACTATTTGATATACCATATAGTCTTGTGGAAACAATCTGGATACTCCTGCTTCAAAAGCAGCTAAATGTATTACAATAAATTTGCTTTCTCTGGGATGCTGAATTGGAAACCTTGGAGATGTTGAATAAGAAAACTGATACCACTGCTTATCTGTCCAAAAGCTAGTGGTGTTAGGAAGCCCAGTAATTGAAAAATGGATAGCACTGATATTTGAACCTTTTTATATAACCTTTGAAGTGTAAGCCTTTTGGGGAATAAATTGCTTTTTGTAACAAGAACAATGTCAGATCCCATATTTAGAAACCATGCACCTAATTCATTTTCAGACAGAGAAACTCATGTTGTCTTGTTGGGAAAAACATTGTAAAATGGATTAAGCTTCACCCTGGAGAGATGATAACCTAATATAAATAACTGCAGGCTGATCTTTATTAGTTACTGAACAAATATTGCCAAATAGGACAGGCGACCTTCAATGATGATTGATCTAGGATAAGTCATCAACAGCCTTGTCTCCAGAGAGTAACTTTGGGGCATTTTGGAATTGTACTGTTCTTATTTCAGGGTTGGCACTAACACTGAGTAAGAGTAAGTACATCTTCTTAATGGCGAGCTCTAAAGCTAATCTGGTGGCAGAGTAATGACAACTTATTCTAGGGTGGGCAACGGCTAAGTGTCTGCTAGAACTAATCAAACAGGATTGGGTCTTTGTTGGAGACCTGCATCAGCAACAGCTTTCCATGTACACAGGAGACAGCCTAAACCCTACTTTTTAGAGTCACTGTGAGTATGAAAGATGTTGTTTTTAAAATCTGACACTAGATGAATGAAGAATTATCATTATTTACATATTTACATACCCCAGTGCATTAAAACTGGCACCCCATCCATTGATTAATTCTTCAGTTATTTTTTCCTAAGATTTTTTTATATTCTTTACTCAGATTGTCCTGACAATAAAGGAGTAAAATTTCCTGGTTTTGAAAGTCAAAAACTTCAGAATATAATTGCAGCTCTCTTCATCTGGAAAGCTATTGCATTCCAGTCATGACCTCCAGTAAGAATTCATATTTAGAAATGGCCTTTAATTGTATTTGCTGTAATAATTATAAAGTTATAAATGCTATTGGTACTATGAAGAAGTAACAGAGGATGGTCTTTGAGAACTCATATTAAATAGCTTTACTGATCGTGCATGGACTTGAATGAAAAAAAAAAAAACCAAAAACATTTAACTATGGAACTGTGGAGCCCATAGCATGTGCTAATATACAAAGATTCATATCAAAACAACAAATCTTGAGTATTAGCTACACAAAGGCAGAAGGTACTGGGGTTTTAGTTTTATTACATGAGTACTTTCATATTTGCACAAATAAGCTACACACAACTTATCTGTACAAAAAGACATTTTGAAACTGAGGATGCCTGTTCAGCTGATGATTTACTATACAACCTTCAATAGACTGTAGTTTTCTATATATATTTATTTAAAGGAGGAGAGTTATATTCTTACGAATCTTGCTTATGTGAATGTAATTTGATAGCAGGAAGAAGGAAAAATTACAATTATTAACTCTTAATTATAAAGCGTGTCGGTAAAACGTAATACACCCCTGTATTGTTGAAGTCCTCTTTGCTTGCACAGCACTTGGCACGTTCATTGTTTTGGGCAGCTGGAGAGTAGCAGCAACAAATTTATTTACGGAAAGTACTATGGTACTGATCTTGGAGCCTTTGTGCCACTTTTTCTTCCAATTTGAATACTTTGATTTTGTTTCAGTGAGTAAAGACCAATTGCAGTTCCTTCTGGCACCAACACTTACAGGCTTATTTCTTTTCATCAATTATCCTCTTATTTGTTTTGTACCTTGCTCAGGTGATAAAACTTTTTGCCTGTGATCTCTATTCTTCTTTGTAAAATGACTATTTTTCCTTTAAGATTTTAAAAGTGACAGAACAAGACTTTAGTTGTAGCTTTTTTAAAAATCTAATTCTTCATCCTCTGATATAAAATAATTGTAAGAACCTCTAGTAATGTTTTTCTTGAGTAATGTATGAATTTTCTTGAGAAAATCTAACAACAGAAAGACAAGATTATTTATCTGGTAGTAATAAAGAAAAATATTTCCAATAGAAGTTATTACTTTTAATGTTAAAACAAGCAAAAAACCTCCTAGGAATTAGAAATTCTGAGTTAAATAGCTTAGTAAAATATATTCTGGTGCCAAATTTATGATGGTGTTATTTTACCAATTAATTTATCAACTTTTACAAAACAACTGTGACTCAAAGTATTTCCTATGTTAATGAAACAGCTTGGGGTGGGGGTTGAATATGTTCCTGGTATTTTTCTCTTGCAAGAGACTTTTAAAATCTCTAAATACTTTTGCATAATTTCTCCTGCATCCAGTATATTATCAATATTTTCATTTATAAATATTCAGCCCACTCATTTTGATTAGTATCCTTTTTTTGCTTTATATTCCACGTTCTTTTGTGTACTAGTACCATCAATGCTCCTCTACATTCTCTTCATGCTTTAGACATGGGTGTGCCATACAAATCTCTCATTGTGTTTGCTTGCTTCTTCAAGAACTGTTATTGTGAAGTTAGTGAAAAAGGTCAGGGTGATTATTTAGTGGGAAAAATCGAATCTGCTGGAACTTTATTGCTTTCCTCTAAGAAATTTGACTTATTTATGACATAAGGTATTTTAGGGCACCTGATAGGACTTACTTCTTTTTTTATGATACTCTTGCCTTTGTGTAAAATTGTGCTATAAATGATATTGACAGTGTCATACAGTACTACTGTATTGTTTTTAAGTTGCATTGTTTCAGCAATTTATAGTCAAACAAACCAAAGTCGTGACTGTCTGCCCTACTTGCAAAGTTGCAGAGACTTGTCTTAAATTTTTCAATATATGTTAGAGAAACTTTTAACAGAGAAAAGTTTAGCATAGCTCAAGGCAAGGTGGACTTTTTCTTCTGGCTTGAAAACATAGTTTTTAAAATACGTGTAATATGGACAAGTGTATAACTGTGTAGGGATAATCTTGTGATTGGGATAGCTCTTCTTAATGGGCTTAGTAGACAAGCCCATTGGCAACATTACACCAGAGTTGCCTGACAAGGTTAATAAAGTAGACACACTTCTCAAAAAGGAGAAATGAGAACATTGGAATTGTCCATACTGTAAGCGATATTACATAAAAAGTAGAGGCCGGTTCTTTGACCCCCAAAGAAATAATCAGGTGAAATAATCAGCTACTGGGAGGCTACTGGAAACAATAATTTGCAGTCCCTCTGGAGGCAGTAATGAGATAAAAGGGTCCTTTCAGGCTCTGTTGGTCAGAATTATCTTCAGATGCTCTTTCAAGGAAGATTTTTTTTAACCTGTAACACCTGTAACACTGAAATGAATGAAGATCCTCTTTTCTCTATCCCTCAACCTTCTCCAAAAGATTTTCATTGTACAACTGCAGGTCTTTAACCCCCATAACAGATCCTCATGCAAACTCTCCACAGGTTTAAGTTCTCTTGTGCTCAGGATGGTTACTGCTCTTCAATGGGACTAAGTTTCAGAACCTTCTTTAGTGACAGTTCATCATACTCTTGAATGCTGTATATCTCTTAAGCTGGAAAAATAATATCCACCAAGTTTTACAAAGCCTAGGAAGTATTTTATATCCAAAAAGAACCATGCAGATTACTCACAGCATAACTGAGTGGTCCCTTTCAAGCACTTCCTAGAGTTGATTGCTTAGAGAATTATTCTTCATATTCTGATTTTTGGGTAAATCCAAGTGACTTCACCATCATTGTTTAAATCAAGATAAATAGATTTTCAAAGACAAAGTATTTTTGCATAAATGAGAATAAAACTTCTAAATAATTTCTGGTTGTGGTCAGGTATCTTAAGTGGCAATAGTTCCTTAAAACCTTAAATAGTTTGGGTTTTTTTTTTAAGTGATTAAAAATATATTAACCATTCCATGTTTATAGCTATCATTGCTATTTTATCTTCCAGATAAAATCAGTTATGTTTTCCCTATAGCTGGTGACTTTTCAACTGGAGGCCAACAGAAAGAGCTTGGGATTCAAACTCTAATCTGGTACTCACCTTGTTTTGCAAATCAGTCTTTGACTCTGCCAAGGCGTGGGGTCACTGGGACAGCTGTAGCCTTCAAAGCAGCAACCTTGGGTGCACGCTGTGTATAGTGTGATGAGGAAGATACTGCACTATTTAGCAATTTGCTCATTTGTACCTCACTACTGCAGCTATATCCAGTCTTGTATCCTTCTGTTTTTAGTGATGTTGCATTGGATTATATAGACCTTAATTGTCTAAAAATTTCCTTCTGCCTAATGTTATTACAAGTGGAATCCAAATATAAACATTCCTAACCACTATTCTTTTACCATTGCATTTTTAGGTTTGTTCTAACAAGTGCTTGAGAGAGTTTAGACTTCAGGAACAGTGGAGAAAAATGTGCAAGACACTTCTGCTAGATACAAAACCTATTTTGAAGAGATTGTAAGGAAAAAAAACCTGAAATTGGCCAGGCAACTGTTAACTAGCTATCGGTCGTGTGCTGAGCTCTGTGTCCTGTAGCAATTTCCAAGATAGTACAGCTGGATTTTGGATTCTGAAAATTACCACACACTGTAAAACTATGAGAGAACAGGGATTCATAACATCACAAAGGAGAGTCTCAGATCCTGGTGGAATTACACCCTACAAGTTAGTCATGCTATGCTGGAGGTAGCTTTTTATATAGGCTTCTAACATGAATTTTAGTAAAATATCTGGTTTCATAATTCCAATTTTATTTTTTTAAGATGGAAGAGAACGAGTTATTTAATAATAAAAAGTAGTTTCTCTGCATGCTAAGCTTAATTGACTCAGTGCTCATTATTATAACTGGATTATCATTGGCTCAATGATAATTTTTGAAGGGGTAGCTGCATAAATGCTTGATCATCTTTTCAAGCCATTAAACACTCTGGGCATCAGCCTCTTAACAGTAATTCTGACATGTTTATCTCAGCTGGGTTTGTAATTCTTCTTTGTTCAGGGTTTGTGATCTGTATGTACAGTAGATTTGGGGGGAAAAAAAGGAAAAAGAAAAGAACAACAAAAATCCAACAAAACATACCGCCTTCCAAAAGAAGAAATAAAGAAAGAAAGGAAGAGAGACTATTCCATCACAAAATAATCCTCAGTGACTAACAAATAAAATATTCTCCTTAAAAAGCAATTATGCTTTTGTCCATTAAGTCTGGACACCTGGAGTAAATATTTGTTTCAGATTTGCAGGCACCTTATTACATTTATATTTAAAGGTTAGCTACAACTGTTCCTCTTGGTTACCCATTGTATAATTAACCTCAGTGTACTTCTAAATTTGATTTTTAAAGAAAGTATCTCACAGCCCACATCCTGAAAACTACCAAAAAATAAGGGCACTCTTTTCATTGCACCTTCAGATTCCACACACTTGGTCCCCCCATAAGAAGCTAAAAAATAGTTGGAGTTTGACCATTTTACGCCTGAACCCATCAGGATGAACTCATGCTCCACTTTTTCCATAGACACACAGAGTCCTTCCTGAAGGGATGGGATGGAGGGATCGGACCCCTGTCTCCGCCTCCGGGACGATAAAAAGCGGTATTTCCCAAGTTAACCGGCAGCGTTTCCTCTGGAGCCAGGCTCCCTCCCTGGCCCGTCCGCCCCCGGGCAGAGCTGAGTGTCACTGCCGGCGGTGCCAGCCGAGCCCAGCCCAGCCCGGCCCGGCCCGGCCCGGCCCGGCCCGGCCGGCGGTGCCCATGCCGGTGCCCAGGAATGCCATCCCGGCGCTCCAGAGCTGCGCCGAGCCGAGCAGCGCCGAGCCGAGCCAGCAGTGGCATAATCTACTAATGGCTTCTTTTCATTTCAGCCCTCCCTGAGAGACTCAGTGGCAGATTGTAGACTCAATTACTCTCATGTCAGGTGATTATCCTAGGTCTTAATGTAATCTTCCATTCACACATACCATATTTCAATTACGGCAGCTATGAAACAAGCTGTGTATTCAAATCACCAATCACCTTATCACTGCTGAACAATGTCAACTGTAAAAAACGCCAGCTGAAGGCAATTACACATGTGTTGAGAACCGATTATGATTACTCTCTGTGGTATTTGTGATGAGCTGGGGAATGTTCTGAAAATTTAATTTAATGACAATATGCTTGCTGTACAATCCATAATACCTCCTGAATCCAGCATGGGGCTATTAAAACTGATAGGAGCATATTATCACCGAACTGAAAAGCTGGGTTGGGATGGTTGCTGGATGTCTCTACAGGGAATGATAGGTAATTTCTCCACATATTTCTAACGGCTGAGGCAGACAGCTTCCAGTTCCAGCTGCACTCTGAAGGTGGTCCCTTCCCCTCCCTCCTCCCTCCCGGAGCTGAGTTAAGGTGTTTTACTGTGGGCGCTGCAGAGGGACGGCGAGGCGAGGGGAGCCGGGCTGCGGGGGGAGCCGCGGGGACCCCAGGGTACAGCGCCGTTTCCTCTGGGGGACTATGAACCTCGTTAAATCCTTCCCCTCTTTTTTCCCCTCCGGGCTCCTTGAGGGGAGAGGAGGCAACACTGCCCGCCGCGCCCTGCGGGCTCGCCTGTTGCCAGGCAGCAACGCCGGCCCGGGCAGCGCTTAGCCCCACATAGCCCAAACGTGCTGTATGCACAGGATGAAGGTGAAATTGTAATTGCTGCGCGGCTCCCCGGGCAGCCTGGCACGGCCCTGGCTTCCAACAGGTAGCCAGGCTGGAAGGCACACAGCCGGCGCTCCGGGCCTCCTCTGGGCCGTGCCGGCGCAGCGCGGTAGGCCGGGATGAGCAGGAAGAACCCACGGCCCTGTGCGGCTGTGGATGGGGCCGGTGCGCAGGTCTGCTGTTGTTTATTGATCGGAATGGGTGCGAGCCTAGATTAGGCCCGCAGCTCATTTCAGAAAGCTGGCAATCTCCGCTGCCTGCGCGAAACACAAAGGTCTCCGGGTCTCGGCAGGCTCCGGCCGATAACGCCGCGCTGGGAGCATCTGCGAGCTCCCGTGTATTGTCTGGCTCTCCTTCAAGGGCTGCCTTATGCACTCTGGAGCCTTCAAACAAAACCCGTCGTCTCCAGCACTAAACCGAAAATCCCGTTCAACTCGAAGCATGCAACACCATTTGCTTACATACAAGAAAAATCAGTTTTCATTGAGTGTGTACTAATCTGCACTAACATTTCATATACAGAGCATTTGTTTCTGTAAGAAGGTTGTTTTTTTTTTAACAGATCAGCCTATTTGGATAATTTGCTCTTTTTGTATAGAGGAATTTTATTGTGGATTTATCACTCTGAAAGCATTTAAGTGGAATTCTGCAGCACCTGTGCTTTTTTAGCCTGGAAATCATATAGGTCTCACATTGTCCGAAACTCATATATTCTAAGAAGGTGGCTTACCTGATTTTAAATCTTTTCTTTTCAGTTGCTCTTTCACACAGTGACAAGTACCGTGTCTCACTTGTCTTTTGCCGACGTCTGCTGTACTAGGCACTTGGACAAAAATATCTCACCAGATGCGTGAGAAGATACTGTAAACCTCAAACTGTATTGTAGTACCCTATTTCTTTTTGGTACTTACCTATGCATCTGAATACCACAGGCATGTAAAACACAAGGCCAGAAAATAACTAAGTAGGGTTAATAAAAATGATATAGCTTGGAGAAGCCAGAGCAGCAACTAGGAACATTTAAACAGTACACTCAAATTATTTGTATCTGTTTGGAAAAACAGCTTCTGCTGTTAAAGATGTTTTAATTGTAGAATTTACCTTTTAAAAAGCCAATTCTAAAAAGGAAAAAATGGATATGTAGGACTGATGCAGAAACTAATAAATCACAGGAGAAAATGATGCTAATAAAATTAGCAAAGGTTTAGGAAACTTAAGTCACACCAGCTTTTGGGTACGTGAAAGGAAACTACAAGATACTACAGGATTTCCTTGGTTTCCAGTGTGTATATGATACTCCTGTACACATAATGTGGTGATTAGTATTATAGTAACAGCAGTACTAAAAATGTCAATATTAACAGCATTGATAGTAAAATCCGAAAATGGCAAAACCAAAGCAGAACCAAGTGGAGCAAATTAATGAGCCTTTAGTCTAAGACTCAAACCAGCTGTTTCTCCAAAGGATTGAAATGGTGCATCTTCATTCTGTATTAGCCTACAGCTGAGGGATCACTGACGTGTGAGCAGTCTGACTGAATTCCAGCTAGAAGCAGAGACTTCAGGGCACCTCTACTCTTTGCTGCAGGAATGCAGAATTCACAGCATCGCATGCATCTGGCACTTGCAAGGAAAGCTTTCTTATTACATGAAGTAGAAAGGCAGTGTGCAGGTTGATTTGTGGCACTGCTCTTCATATCTCAATGCAAAGAGAAAACCAAGAAATAAAGAAAAACCCCTCAAGTCTCCTGTTAATCATGGAAATTGACATTGTTACTGGCATGTTTCTCACATGAAGGGAACAACATTCTAAAAATTAAGGGAAATACAGCATAATGGCATAGCTTGAAACTTTCTCCCACTTACTGATTCACCATCTGATTTCCATTGCATACAGAAAACTTCATTCCAGCATCTCTAATATAGTGAGATTTAGGATTTTTTTTTTTAAATCAGATCAGGGATTTATTTCTCTGTGTTTTTTTTTTTTTCTTAATATTTTTGCACTTTTTTTTCGCAAGGAAAGGTATTAAAAGTCCATAAGAAAACATCTCCATTCACCTTACACTTACGGTATGTATATATATTACCTGTAAACACAAGTGGGCACAGATGGTAGAATCACACTTAGAAAGAGCTAAAAAATTGCCATTTGGCCCAAAATCCGTCATTCATGAAAACATAGATTTCCCCTCAAGTTGAAGGAAGCATCAGCTGAGCAAAGTTGCCATGACAGACATCCTTCAGGTAGCATCACTTTTTAATTCACTAGGTAAGCTTGTGTTATTTAGAAGGGAAAAAAAAATCTATAACCACATTTTGAAAAATGTTGAGGGTTTGCAAGTAAAATGTTATTAGGTAAATACCCAACACAGTGAAGGGACTTATTATTTTTTCAGCAAAATGAAGCTACTGTACTTGTTTTAGAGATCAGTTTTATCACATGAACTCAGATATGCTGTACTTCAAACAAAGAAAGAGGAAAATCCTTCATAACCTCCTCCATGAACCTAAACAGCCAGAAAATCAAAAGTGTAGCCCATTTTGTTAGCTGACTTACATTTCTTCTTTGTCTCTTTGATCCTTCCTAATGTATAATTCTCTGCCAAAAAAGTAAGCTATCTGATTACAAATTGTGCAACTTTTATTGCCCAAGGCAGTTGTTAATTTTTTGCCATAGGTCAGACACGATAGAGCTTTAAAAAAAACCAAGAGCTTCTTAATTGTGTGGTGTACCACTAGCTGTTGCCACATCTCAGAGGAGTTATTGCACCTTGCAGATAATGCCCTTTTCCCCTGCAAGCCATGAAATAGGTTCTCCCTACATCGATGTATTAATTAGATTTCCAGACTGTTTCAAAAATTATAGCTGAAGCTGCAGTTCAAATATTTCAGAAGTTCTTAAAAAGATTGTCTGTTGTGGTTTGTTTTGTCTTGGTTTGTTTTTTAATTGAAAAAGAGGAGGCTCTAACCTTGAATGCTGTCTTTCTGTCTTTTTTTTTTTTTCCAAGGATAAGGTGGGGGAAGAAGCCCGACCTGTAAACTTTGTTGCATTAAAGGAATATACAAGTTCATAAGTTTTGATAGAATTCCAGGTTAACTTTGTCAATTCTGATGTTGTAAAAAGTGAATGAATTGGCACGACCTGTAGAAATCTCAGGAAACGTTTGAAATTTCTTCAGCTGGCTGTATATCAAGCATACAGTGAAAAAAGGAAATAGAAGGAAAGTAGAAAAGAAGGGCAAAAGGCGAAATGGTTTGTGTCCATTTAAGAAAAAATCAATAATAGCATAAAATTGATTTAGTGCTTGTCATAAAACATAAGTAAGTGCTGGAAAATAGAGAAAATTGAGTCTCAATTTAATCTGCACAAAAGCCACACTGTACTGATGAAGTGATCTGAGGAGAGAGCTACATAAAACCTAAAGACAGATACTTAATTGTCATATTAAAGACTCTCTTTTCTGCCTGCTGGAGTCAAGGGGTAGGACCCATTAATCATGTGGATAAGGGGTATTGAAATCAAATCTCAATTAAAATCTGTTCAATAATGTCTCTAATATGTTTTTCAAGCATTAATTTTTTCCCATCGATTCTACACCCCATAAATCAGATATGTTGCAGTGCATGTAATAGTTTATGGAGGAGAGGATTATGGTTTTATGAAGTTAATGCAGCAGAACCATTTAATTTACGCAGGCTAAAGTTTTATGTCTGTTGATAATTTCTATTGTTTTCTGTGGGTGAAATTTCGTTGGGTTAAAAAACTAAAACATTTTTTTCTATTTTCATGTATATATGTATGTTTGTCTGTGTCTGTGTCTGTACAAACATACACAAAATATTTATGTATACCTACAACCTTATTTTCATGGCCCTATTTGCAAAGATTGTTGTTGAAGAAGGTACTTCTTTTTTTTATTATAGATTGTAGTTTTGGAGAGTGAAGGTAGTAATCTCTCAGGAAAAAAAGACAACCATTTTTTGTACTGTTGCACTGTTGAAACAATGTCTGGTGAAACACAGACAATAGCAGGGATATTGGCACCTCAGCTTCTGGCTTTTAAGTGAATCCAATATGATGTGATCATGAGAAGTTTTGTATGTGATGTAAAATTAGTTTGTGGCCTGCTTAAGAAGAAGATTTTTCCACATTTGAAAAAATATTAAACTTTGAAAAAATCTAATTTCAGCAACTATGTTCTTCACCTGCATTTCCTGACAGGTACAATTGGCTATATCCTTCTTCATTCCCTGCCATAAGTTCTTGGGTGGGTGTGGGTGTATACTGTTTCAAAGCTGACAAATTCTACCTAAGGGTCAGCTGCACTTTGCTGGTTGAGTGAATATTGTTTCCTGACTGAAACTACTCTTACCGGAGCAAAAATCAAAACTCACTTGCAGTATTTAGGCCACCATTTGTAAATACTTTTTGAGACTGCTGGACATGGAAGCAGTCCAATATATTTTCATGCTAAAGAAATATGAGATGCAAATGTCACGTAATCAGTAGCAAAATATGCTGTGAATTTAATTGAATTTTGGCTCAAGAATATCAGTTCAGAACAGTCAAACTGTTTGATGAAGATCTGGTGCAAGGTGTACTTCACAGTAAGACAAAAGTGGCATTAGGTTATATGTGCCTCCAACATTTTGAGCTGGGACTTTGGATCACCTACTAAGTCACCAAAAAACCAACTATTAGCTATAATCATATGGCCCAAAGTAGCCATAGAAGTGCATTCTAGTAACATTCATGTCTCTTGATGTCTCTTCCCAACCTGAACTTCTCCTGCGTCAGGAACTGTAATGAGATGCAAAGCCATATAACGCCTGTCTGTTGGCTGACTTATATCCATTCAGGATCTTTTTGCATATGTAATAGTTACTAACTCAAGGGATGATTCATAGTTAATGTCACAGGAACCATAGCACAGGCAGTGGTGAGAGCTACAGGCAACATATATTTTAAAAATCAAAACAGAATTTATTTTTTAAAAAATTGTCAGTAATATGGTTATTCAAGCAAAGGGAACACACTAATGCTGAAAGACAAAGTAAAAAATGAGACAGAAAATTAAATTGTGAATGTGCTACTCCACTCTCTCCTAATAATACGTTTCTCTTGTAAAATTATATAAAAAAGGCTCTCCTAAATTGCACAGTAATTAGACACAATTTTACTGCAGAAGGCTGTGCATAAGAAGACTTAAATATTGCTACTGTAAATTTTTATTAGTGTTATTTTTGCCAAATCATATTAAGGAGATTGGATACTAATTTGTGCCATAGCTGAAATTTTTGCCAGCATAGCTGCATCACAAATGAGTATGAGCAAGATAAATTATTCAGCACACAGTTCTACTATGGAAAATTCCTTTGGTTAATACAACTTATGTCACCCCTTCCAGTTTTCATAACATAATTGCTACAGGTTAGATATACAGACAAACACTTTTTGCAGTATATACAGCTATAATTAAAAAAATACATTTTACAGGCAATGTACTTTGGGGTTTCCTGCTTATTACTTGTTGGGTTTCAAATGTACTTTGGGTATGTAGGATGTATAAGGATGCATTTTAACATGGTACAAAATTAGCCTATGGAACTCTTTGCTACAAAATTACGATGAATTGAAAAAGCTAAGAAGACTGTAGATTTATCTCAATCATAAAACACTTCCACAGTTGCATCAGGTAGGATAAAACACTTTTAAAGGGGATATAAACCCTCGTGCTTCAGGTCACAAACAACAGAGAAGATTTAGAAATACACCTCCAACCTATGGGTGGATTATTCTGCTAAGGTGTGCCATACCTTTTCCTGAAAAGTCTGATTGTGCTCAGGATACTATCTCTTTGGTGCATCACAGTCCTATGGCCTATCTGTATGGATGCTTGAAACTTCTAGTTACCCTCACAGTTCAGGCAGTTTCCCAGGTTTTTTGCCTGCCAAAATATTCTGAGTAATCCTTCTAGAGGTTAATCCTCTAGAAGATAACTCTTCCAGGCTAACACCCTGAATTATCAGCTTTCATTTGCTCTCTGCAGCTAACTGGGAAAGCTATTTCTTGTGACTTCAGCTGGGCTTAAGAGTGGGATGAAAATGGTACTGCTGGTCTGCAGGCCACAGATCTCCTGGGTGTAAAAAGTCTCTTTGCCAGCTGCCTTGATGCTGTTTTTAACACTAGCCATGTGTAGAAGTGAGAAATAAGAAAATATTCCCCCCTAATTTAAAGTACGGGAGACAACTCACCCATTAATGTTCAAAGATGAACTACGCAAAGCTACGTTATATATTAATATATCTTGGTATTATATATTAATTCAATTTAAATAGATTCTGTTTCCTCCAGCTAAAAAGCTGTCAGGAATCCTACACAGCTGGGAAGATTAGCATAGGCTGGATCACAGCTCAGGGTCCAGGATGTTCTCAATTACTCTCTGAATATCCATTCAGATCCATAACTTTGCCCTGGTAATTTCCAGCAATTCTAAAACTCAATCCTTAATTAAGATGTCAAACTTTAGCACTTTTCTCAAAGGATTAGTGACTGTCCCATGCTAATTTTAGAAATATTGATGTCCCTGGGGCATAGCTATGTGAAGCTGTCTCTTGCTAGACAGTAAAAAAAATTTGTCATGAATAGTTCACTACGTTGTTTGTCCCTTCTTTCAAATGGCAGGAATGGTTCAAACCTCAGTATCTAGCTTTTCATACATAAAAAATACAGTCCTTGCAATCAGATAAATTGATTCCATACTAATATGCTAAGGAACACAATGGATGTAGACCATTTCTGATTGTTCTTTGAAAATATAATCACAGTCTGGGGAAGTGGACTTGAGGAAAATGATTACTAATCTGTTTTTGACAGACACCATGACAATAGGATAGCTTTTTCTATTATCACATTACACAGTTCCAGCGACCACATTACATATTATTAAATAGAAACAATAGTTTCTGTGTTGATTCACAGTATACCAAAAAGGATAATTCCTGTGGTTTGTGTTTCACTATTTCTGGTCATACCTCAGTCCTTTTACCTTTCATGCATGTGACATTTGAAAGAGGAAACAGAAGATTTGCTGGAAGTCCAGAAACATCTTGTGAGGAGTGAGGAAGAGTATTGTTTAAGGTGTTCAAGTCAGTAGGATCAAGTATGTGGCTGGGAGAAGGTGGCTGAGGCAGGAATGGCAGTGGACAAAGATGAGGAGAGAACTACACCAAGCATAAACTCATCAAGGTAGGAATTGAGGGGAAAATAAGTAACTAAAGCTTAGGTCATATCAATCTTACTTCTCAGGACTTCTCAGCTGTGGGTGTTCATGTGGTTATTCCATGATCTCATCTCTATGCCTGGGCAGATCATGGAACAGATTCTGCTAGAAGCTAAAGTAATCACATGTAGGACAGGAAGGTGATTTGGGACAACCAGCACAGCTTCAGCAGGGGCAAATCCTGGTTAACCAACCTGGTGGCTTTCTGGGACAAAGTCACTACATCAGTGGACAAGGGAGGAGGTCCTTTATCTAGACTTCTGTACAGCCTTTGACGTGGTCCCCCACAATATCCTGCCCTCTAAATTAGAACTATACGGATTTGATTGCTGGACTGTTCAGTGGATGAGGAGTTGGTTGGACTCCTTATCATATCCAGAGGGTAGTGGTCAACAGCTCAGAGCCATGATGGAGATCAGGGACAGTGGGTGTCCCTCAGGGGTCTGCATTGTGAGCAGTGTTGTTTAATATGTCCATTAATGACATAGACAAAGGAATCAAGTGCACCCTCAACAAGTTTATAGATGATACCAAGCTGAGTGATGCTATTGACATACCTGAAGGATGGGATGCCATCCTGAGGGACCTGGATAAGCTCAAGAATTGGATCCATGGGAATCTCTTGAGGCTCAACTAAGCCAAGTGCTGGTGCTACTACTGGGTTGGGGCAAAGCTGGTACCAACAAAGGCTGGGGGATGATCAGGTCCAGAACAGCCCTGCCGAGAAGGATGTGGGGGTGCTGGTGGGTGAGAGGCTAGGCATGACCTGGTAACGTGCACTTGCAGCCCAGAAGGCCAATGTCATCCTGGGCTGCATCAAAAGCAGAGTGGCCAACAGGGAGAGGGAGGGGATTCTTTCCCTGTCTTCTGGTGAGACCCCACCTGCAGTGCTGCATCCAGCTCTGGGGTCCCCAGCACAGAAAGGACATGGAGTGAGTCCGGAGGAGGCCACCAAGATGATGAGAGAGATGGAGCACCTCTCCTTCAAGGAAGAACTAAGAAAATTGAGATTGTTCAGTCTGGAAAAGAGAAGTCTTTGGGTGACCTAATTGCAGTCTTACAGTAACTGAAGGGAGCATAAAAGACTGATGGAGAGGGACATTTACAAGAACATGTAGTGTTCTTGACAGGACAAGGGAGAATTACTTCAAACTAAAAGAGAGTAGATTCAGATTAGATATTAGGAAGAAATTCTTCACAGTGAGGATGATGAGGCCCGCAGACAGGTTTCCCAGAAAAGATGTGGATACTCCATCCCTGGAACTGTTCAAGGCCAAGCTGGATAGGATCTGTTCTAGTGGAAGATGTCCCTGCCTATGGTAGAGGGGTTGGAATGAGATGATCTTTAAGATCCTTTCCAACCCAAAACATTCTGTGATTGCTTCTATGGTACTATTCCCTGCATATGTGGTAGGAGTGGCTGAACTCAGTCCAAGCTGTCCTGATAATTAGAGAGGAAAACAGAGTGATCGCAAAGGCTTTTCAGCAGCCACAAGCTCAAATTTTATTTCTACTCTCTCCCAGCCCACCTCCTTCCCCCTTCTATAAATGGGACTTTGACTGTGCCCAGCTGTCTACCCAAAAATTCTCTGATGTCAAATATCAGGATGTACACCTTGCTCCACTTTAAATCTCCAGCCCCTTTTAGATGAAAAGGATTGATTAGAGATCTGCTGGTCACAGTAACTGAATTGGAAAGGCAGGCTAGGTGATTTTCAACAACAGGTCCTGTTTTACTAATGTCTGAGAAGACTCAAAGACTTACCAAAGGTTATCTAACAGTAACCTCGGCAATGCCAAGAATAGCATCTCAGTGCCCAAAATGGGCATGTCAGTCACTGGCCATATCACTTTTTTTCATGGAAAAAAGCAGCTTAACTACCAAGTCGTAGTTCTGATCTTAGTATGTCCTAGCTTTTAGCTGCCCTTGTAATTTGTGCTGCCTCTTTTCCTGATTCCCAACCAGGAAAATATTTAAACTGAGTAGTACAAAAAAAGGGGGAATAAGGAGAAAAGTTCTTTAAAAGTGCTGCTATCTGTTGCTTTATTTGAAATGTAAGACATTTGCTTTTTGGAAACATAATTATAAAATACTGATGAAAGAAGGAGTTTTTTGATGGCGACAAAAAAGAGGGTACTACACCAGAGATGTCAATTTTCTTTTTATTCGTGGTTTTATTATTCAAAATAAAGATTATCATCTTTGTTTGAATTAGAATAATCCTAGAATGAGTAAGTAGAATAATACTTTCTATCCCTAAAGGACTTTCAGTTTTCCAGTAGAGTTGTCACGCTTTTTCTGTCTGAACAAGAATCTTTCATTTCCCTCAATGATCTGTGGAGTTGGAATACTTAAACATGTCAGAATTAAACTCGTTTTCTATCAGTGCAAGACATTCCCCATGCACCTATCCAGGCAATACTGCTTGACACTGACTGTCAAATGGAGCATCATTTTTAAGTACAGACACCCTAGACCATCCACTGAACCCAGGCAGAAGTGTTTACCAGTTTGGGTTTTTGAAACCAGCACTTCCACATGCTGTGAAAAAAAAAAGAAGAGAAAGGAAATTGAGCATTGTTCCCCTTTTTGCTTCCCTTCAACAAAATCTCACTAGCATTTGCTGCAATAAAACCAATCACAATGGAATCATTTTATATGTGGGTGACTCTCAAATATAGGTCCCCAAGCCACTGTTCCAAATTAACAGCAGTTAAGCACCCATTGATAGACTTAAAATAAGTCTTTACCCAGTGGACTCCTCTGTAGTCACCACTCAGAAGGTGCAGAGAGTTCCATGGGAGTTGTGGCAGAGTTTATGCATCTGGTTGTGTTTAGGTTATGAAGAAATATCATTTGTGCATAATGATCTCTTTTACAACAGGTTCTCAGTACCAGCAGATTCCAATATCAAGCACAGGCCTCCCTTTAACCTGACTCTTAAAAACTTTTGATGAATATATTGTGTAAGAATTTTCACGATAAGTCAGAGAAGCCTTAATTAAATGCAAACTGATTCCTTCAAATCTTTCCTTTGACAATGCGGGCATGAATGGAACACAGTTGAGAGCTCACACAGCTCTAGTTTTCATGCAAAAGACTCAAGTCCCATGAGTGAGCCAATTACAAATTATAGTGTAGGTGAACTCATTTTTTTCCATTCACTGGAGCTGATTCTGTGTCATTAATGCCGATATCTTAAAAGGAAGAAACAGCGTTTCATATCTCATTAACATTACAGAGGAGAAATGAAATTATGATAGAGGAGAGCTACATGCATGGATCTAGTTCAGTTTGCCTACATTTTAATAAGTTTTTACAGAAAGCCAGAGCCATATCCACCACCAAAAGGCTCTCTAATCCTCTGTGGTGTCTCGCTCTGACCTCATTGGCACAGGCTTGTTATTGGCTGGGGTTCCACCACTGTTAGGCTTAAATCAGCTAGTGTGAAATTTTAGTTGAGTGTTAACTGTGCCAAAATCCATCTTTAGAGCTCTCAACCTTTCACTTCCCAAATGCTGAAGAGTGGCACTGTAACAGTAGAATGTGACTTGTGTTATGAATCTATGAATGTGGAGGCTTAGATATATATATAAAAGGGCCATAATTTACAGGAAACCTATTGTAAAGGAAACATTAGTCTCTCATATCTATTTACAGCTGCATGTGCAGTGAAAGAGTCACATAATATTGGATGGGTGATGCTCAGAGACAGAAAAATCATATTTTTTTCTTAAAAAAACCTACATATTGTCAAGCTTGGAAGCTGGCCATATGTGTCCTTGATTCATTTAGTGTAGAAAGCTATTTATTGGTATTGAAATCCCACTGTCACAAACACATTTATCTCCTGTACTCTTCTTTTGGCCTGGACTAACACAGGCACACATATAGATAAACTTAGCTCTACGCCCCATGTGCCAAAGGCAGTAAAGCAAATAGCTCTCAACACTGACAATGTACTGATACTCAGAGTTGTTCCTTGCCACATATATTTCCTGTTGTTTTGTTGATTTTTTTTTAAATGATGTCTGGCTATTAATGCAGAGACTTGTGTAAGAGGAGTGACCCTTAGGCTGTTCTAGACTATATTCAAATCCAAAATCTATTGAATTCCAGCAGCCTGCAACCATGGTTCAGAAGAGCTGGAAATACCTTTTTCTCCACCAGACATGAGCATGTTGTGACAGAAGAGATGAAAGACCAGAAAAACTACCAATTATCAAGGACAGGAATAAAAATCTACACAGCTTTAAATTATAGATGACTGACATCAGCAGTGCACTGCAGCATTCTTTGTCTCTTAAAAAAAAGCTCTAAGAAGATATTTTATAACTTTTCCTCATTAAAAACCCATTCATCATCTAGTCTCTTGGTAAAAAATAGATGTTTTGTGAAAGATTCCATTGAGGCTTCGTATCATAAATGCATCTTGCTTATAACAGTTTTTAGGGTGTACTTGCTTAAGACTGAGTCACTTAACAATAGCTGATTGAATTAATTAATTAAAATTATGCTATTTAATTGTCTTTTTCCTCTTCCTTTTTTTCCCCCAAACTATTTCCTTTTCTTTTAGAAAACGTTAAAAACTGCAAGCCCAAAAAAAGCTAAATGCTACTATATAGTGGATTTCCCTCAATCAGTAATAATCATTCTGAAAATACAGCACTCTGTTGTGATATCTGTTTGTTACTGTGAGGGAATTTCTCTCAAAGCAGTCACACAAACTGTTCATTTGGCAAAGTTTGGAGTGAAACACTATAACACTATCTAGAGAATGATAAGAGCAGGAAGAAAATGTGTGACTTGGAAGAGAGAGGGACAGAGCATCTTAAAAAGAAAACAACCCCCCCTACTATTAGTAGTGAAAATGAGTATTTATAATTCAGTGAGAAAACAAAGCAAAACACCCACAGATTTCCTCTTACTTTGTGCCACAAGGAATATTTGATCTGGCACACAGTTCACCCAAGATTTAGCAGATTCAGAAAGATTTAATTTTTGTTAAGTAAAGCATAATATTCACCATTTTTGCTGGGGAGAAAAGCAAGGTAAAAAAAAAAAATCATGTCACAGTGGATTACAGAATGGTTTCCAGAATTGCCATTTTTAGAGTTAGAAAAAAATTGTTCTCTAATACTGTGATTTTTAGTCTTTTGGGCTGACCCAGAAAGATGCTGAATCACCAGAGTACTGCCAACTCTCTGTTATTCAGGATATTTTGGGGATGGAAATGAGAACTGAGGAATCCCAAATTATGGAATATTATTTGATAGAAGGTATATGTGGCTGTGCAGAAACTGCATGAACTGGGTCAGCTCAAGTATATTGCTGCTTATTAGCTCCATTTAATAGTTGTCTTTGAAAAGCCAGTGGAGCATCTTGATACGGAAGACATTCAGCATGGCTAATATTTTGATAGTTTACAAAACATATACATATAGCTTTACATTCTTATTATTTATAAACACATGTACACATGTAGCTTTTGAAAGTACATACTTGCACAGAAATTTTGCCAGTATTATGTAAAACAGCAATTTACAAGTTATTTAAGATGAAGGTAATTTGTAAATGGGTAGTATTGTACTGTTACACTACAGCAATGTTTTTCTAGTTTTGACATTTTTCTCCTGAACCTCTGCAAAGTAGCATTTCAGGTGAGAGCGTCCACTGATTTTTCTGTGGAGTATTAGATGTTCCCTGATATTTTTGAGCCCTTGGGAAAAGTTCTTCCAATGTCTAAAGCTGAAAATACTGGAATATCATGTAACCATCATATAACTGGTTATATCAATCATATAACCATTGCTAACTGCCAAGTACAGCAGGTCTTTAGGCTCTTTAGTTTCTTATATCCCCACTGATGTTTGAAACAAAGGCAGTGGTCCCATTTCTTCCCTACTTGTGTGGATGTCAAAGTTCAGTTAAACCCAGCAGAAACTGAGCTAAAAAAATTCTATATAAATTCTCACTGAGGTGTTTTTTCCTAGTAAGACATGCTTGCTTTTCAATTTTTTTTTTCCTTACAGGAATCCTTTATCTAGATAAATATATCCTACAAATCTTGAAAGAAAACAAACATTCTCCTAAAAGCAGACTGTAAAACAGTTGCTTTTCAGAACTTCATCCTCTTATAAAGCTTCTTTTTTGCAGGACTCAGCTCTGCTAAGCTCCCTGCTACAATATCTCAGCTTGTTCTATTTGACGGCTGTTCCCCTGTCATCACTCATTTTCAGTGGGCAAGGGGGAGCAATTGCTGGGCATCAAATCATCATCAAGTAAACCAGCCTTGACACTAGTTAAAAAGGGAGATGGATGGTCAGTTGGCTTCTACAGAAAATATTCTCTTAAGTATCCTACCAAGGTCCCTTGATACCAGCCTAGTGCTTTTCCTTCTTTCTTTTTTTTTTTTTTTTTTTTTTTTTTTTTTTTTTTATTTATTTTCTTTCTTTTTTCTTTTTATGGGAGCAGAGCAATCACCCATATTTCTTCTGGGTCATAATTTGATGGCAGGTTTCCTCATGGGAGGAGCACAGGGGTTAGGTGAGTAAGCCCCACGTTCAACAATTAAACAGCAGAAATACAAGCTGTGAAGGAAATCGCTTCCTTGGACTTGCTTTGCATGCCTGTAATGGGCAATGAAAACCTCTCCACATTCTGTAGCTGCAGGAATGCCATACTTCAGTGCACCATCCATTGTTCATTTGTTTGTTCCTCCCTATCCCTTAACTGGCTTTAGACATATCTTTCAATTGATAATAAAAGGTTCACAAATAGCCTGAAAATTAAAAGACATCTTGTAATATTAACATATTGTAATATGAAGGTGATGGTATTGGTCTTTTAGAACGTTGCTTAAAATTATAAGGAAAATAACTCCACAATTTGTTCATTTGTAGAATGAATAAATAAATAAATGTAAATATCAGAAAGTGCTGCTGAAGTTATGGAAGAGAGAAATAACAAGAAGTATATATATATATATATATATATATATATATATAAAGATAGATAGATAGATAGATAGATAGATAGATAGAGATATAGGTATAGGTATAGATATATAAATAAATAAATAAAAATAAATAAATATAAATAAATATATATAAATAAATATATATATATAAATAAATAAATATATAAATATATATATATGACTTTTGGGTAGTAAGTTTGTATTACATATTGTACCACACTAGGAACATCAACAGAGAAAACAGCACAGATGTCTTTCCAAAGTATGAATCTTAGATGTTAGAACTACAATATACAGATGAACACTTTGGAGTAAAGGACTGTAAGTTTTGCTGTTCTCATTATCATTGTGTCAGTAACTCTCTTTGTCTCACCATGCCCCCTCACCCCTTTTCCCACAAAAAAAACCAAAAAACAAAAAAACAAAAAACCAAAAAAACAAACAGAAAAACCCCAGAAAGAATAAAGGAAAGTAAAAAAAAATCCCCAAAACAACAGCAACAAAAATAACTCAAATCTTTCACAGAATTCAGAACTGGGAAAAAAGAGAAAAGAATGAAAGCACTGAGCATGCAGTGATTGTCTCTGAGCAGGATTTTTGGTGCTATCAATATTATTACTACAATACAGAAAAAGCAATTTTGATAATAATTTTGCAAGAGTGGTACAGAAGTTCCCAAAAGCATAACCCTTCTCAGATTTATCTGTCTACTGAGCTCTCATTAAAGTCAATGAGAATTTGGAGACTCTCTAATGGAGGAAAAGACAGTACAAAGCATAAATGTTCAGACAGTGCCTCAAGGTCCTTACTCCAGCAAAATTCTTATGTAAATCAGTGGAAATTTTGTCTCAGGGGGGAAAATCAGAAATGAGCCTCATTTTGTTTGTGGAGACTGAAATATTTAAAATGCTAAACTGGCAGTAATTGTTAGAATCCCCTTTCCATAATTGTTTAAAATTGTGTAGGGGGTCAATCCTGCAAAATCCTGATGTCCCTGGAAGTTTTTGTAAGCCAAAGCAAGCACTTAATGCTCAGCAAAAGGGAAGGGATCTCAGTACTTCTGCCTTTGAAACACAGCGTGGTCCCAGCTGAGGCAGGATGGGGGAAGCTGAGACCAGGCAGTGACAGCTTGATTGAGGAAGAGGAACAATGTAGTAGAGTGCCTTCTGATTTTAACTGACATGATGCTCTTTATTGCTGTTAGGGAGAAGAGGTACTGTTTAAAATTGCTTTTAACACTATTTATTTCTAACATATTTTACTGGAACATGACCTATGTTTAAACAAGTTTAAACAATGTATGGTGTCTTGGGGGAGTCCTGGGGTTAGATATTTACGGGGAAAAAATAACCAAAAAAAAAACCCCCAACAACAACAACAATATCCCCACCAAACAGAGGAAAATTAAAAATAAGTAGAATTTAGGTTTGCAAACCATTCTATTTTTTATAAGTATTATTTTAATTGCTATTAAGGAATTATTATACCATATATAAACAGCTTAAAATCAATTTAATCATAAGTAAGCCATTATGTTATTGACTAGAACTGTTGCCCTGTTCACTAATTTATGGGATGTGATTTTATAACAATGCCAACTTTATCTGGCAGTCTGTGTATTCACTGTAATGTGAAGGTCTACATAGCAATACTAAAGATAATACTCTTTAACAAAAAAATGCTTTACTATTGATGCAAGAGGAATCAGAATATACAGGTAGAAATAGACTGGGTTTATTATTTTCTTGATTCAGATCCATGATCCTTGTACAGTTATTTATATTACACTTTCTGAGGTTTTACTTTTGCATTCATTACAGAGTGAAGAAAAAAAATTTTCTTAATGGGCCTTTTTCCATGGGGGAAGAAAATAAAAAAACCTAAGTGCAGTTATTCTGAGGTTTTGTGAAGTCTGTAAACTGATTCAGGGACCATACATGCTCTCTGTTATTAAAAAGATACAATATTTTAGAGTAGAATACCTCCTGGTAAAATTAAAAATAGTATCAATATTTTCCATTTTTTTAAAGTTTTAAGATTTATAATGAACCTCTGTGTTGAACCTCTCTGAAAAAATGTTTTTTGTGAATTCTAACAAATCTTCAGAGGTGTGAGCCATCAAATCGCACTACAAAGCACAGAGAACAGCTGAGGTTTCTGCACAGCTATGTTAACTCATATCTGAAGATTACCTGGTAGGGCATTTAAGTCTTCTGTCTCAAGGCCTGTCTGAGCTTAAAAAGTCAGTGTATTTGCTCCTGTTTGGGAGTGATTCCATTTCACAAATTTTCAGGCAGCCTGTCAGGTTTGGAGGAGGCTGTCCACTACTGCACTTCTATTCCTCAAACACAGGCACACTCTCAGCAGTGCCACTTTGCACAGTCATGCTATAAACCTGACCTTTGAAATTGCCTGATTTTTTTAAAAAGCCTTGAAAAATATATACGTCAACACATCCTTCATCACTCTGTGATCACTCTGTGATCACTCGCTCTTCATTCTGGTTCTGCTTTCTGGAAGAACTCTGTGTGCCCACAGCAGCAAACCTGGGCTGTTTTTTTATGGGAGCAGCCACATTTCTGTGTTAATACAGACCAACACTGACTGGTGAATTTTACAGGAAGAGACATATTCATTACAGTAGTGCACTATTGAAATTCATGTGGCCTCCAGACATTTCAGTCAGACTCAATAGTACTTCATAAGTGATAACTATGAGAAAAGAAATAAAGTTTAAGAGATTTTTATAGAATATTTCTTTCTGTTATAACCAGCATAAAAGACAAATGCAAATTTGTTGATCATTAAAAGTTGTTGAAACTAATCAATGCTACTTAATCTAAATATTTAAAATATTGATGCAAGAGAGCTTTATTTTACAGCCATTTATCTCAAAGATACTCAGACTTAAAAATATGCAATCAAACAATATCTGCTTTATTAAATTAATGACGATAATAATGTAGTACTTCTAACTGTTATTTTTCATTCAATTTTGTTCAGTAAGAATCCTTATATATCCTCTTTTCTGTGCCAGTGTTTTTTCATTTTACTTGTATAAAGAGAGATTAAAAAAAGAAACTGAAAGCAAGCAAGAGGAGGTATTTTCATAGAGCAGTGTTAAATTAGTGACAAGAGGACGAATGTTCCACACAGGTGGAACATGGAGATTCTCAGTAGTTTTATAGAAAAATGTCTGAAATGGGAAACAAGGGACATGAGGCACTAAATTATGAAAAACTGACATCTTCCTTAAACACTGAGTTTTATGTTCTTCTGGGATTTACGTTCTCTGGTTTGGCTTTTATCCCTCTTGCTGACAAATAGCTTTTACAAGATTTTGTCATATTGTCATCTAAAAATCTGTCTTAGTATTCTCTTTAGGCCTGATTCTCTTCTTACCAGCCTCAGTTTAAATCAGAGGTCAAGAAAATCAGTACGGTTGAAATGACCTGGATATGAGAGTAATATCTTTTCTGTGAAGTTTAATATTTCCACGTGCATGTTCCAAATTGAGCATTTGCAGACTTGTATATAAAATATCTAACTACTAATCTAACTTATTTTACCTTGGATGGTTTTTTACCCATTAAAACCCCTCAAACATCTCAGTAGCTTCAGATTTACACTGAAGTTTAATATAAAGAACTGCATGCTCTCAGTGTTTTTGTATGCTCTATTTTTGTAGTGCTACCAAGTTAATATAAATTTCCTCAGGCAGTAATTAACTTCCAAGACTTTTGTAGCATAGGGCACCTATTATTGAATTGTTAATACAACTTGTCAAATCCTTGTCTATAGGCACTGAAGACAGTGAGGCTATATTTACAGTATGAGACAAAGGAACACATCATCTGTGGGTCTGTGCTCTTTCCATATTCTGACGCTCTATGCCAACAAAACTCAGCTATGATTTTAGTTTCCATGAGAAAGAACATGTGGAACATGTAATCCAAAGATATTTGATATTATAATGCAAAATTCTTCCGATTTCTACTATGATGTTCAAGTGAATTAGAGTGAGGTGAGGGTATCTCTATTCCAAAGACACAATGGGGATTGTAGTATTAAGTGGGAAGGAGAGCAAGATTACAAAATTTATACTTTCCACTAATAGTAAATTACTGTGGCTGGTGGAGTTAAGAAGAAGATTCATTTCCACATGTAAAGATCTGGTCACAAAGGCCAGCTGGGCATGAAATGAAGTAGCCATGCACAAGAATTCATAAGCAGATTACTGACTTGGAGTTTCGTGGATATGCAGAGAAGAATTGCTGTAATGGATATATTGTTCCTGCTACCTGTAGTTGTGGTTAGAAATACTTTATGTGAAT
>NC_080430.1:62097589-62185089 GCF_028018845.1 Melospiza georgiana
TTTCCTAAAATTGGTCATGTCTTCCCACATTCAAAGTGTATTTACATCCCAGAAAGACCATAAGACAGACCCTCCCAAGTTAATCTTGTTCTATTCAGGAAAAAGGCATATCAGTCTGTGACTGAACATGCCTAGAAGGAGCTTGAGGGAAGGAGGTATTCCCTCACTCACATACCCTGTACTGATTTAATCTGCATCCCCACCCCTTTCACTGGTGTTTCCAAACCAGTGCTCATGCATTTCTATTCCTGTCTCACTAGAATTCCCCTCACAAATTTGGTAGCCAGGATGCATACAGGCATTCCCTAAGTCTGGCTGATAAATCTCTCAAGTCTACTGCTGACTTACTGTGCTTTCTTCTACTATGTCCCTTCCATATTTCTCCTCTCTACTCTTCCACAACACTGAATCCAGACACAGAAGCAGCAATAAATCGATGTCTATTTATAAGCTTTTAAAATTAATTTTTAACTATGAAATGCTTATGAGTAAGCCCCATGGAAAAAGAACATCTAAGGGATCTAGTGAAGGAGACACCAAAAGTAACCCAAATATTTTATTTCATTTATTTATTTTTATTTTGTTTATTCAATTAGACAACAAAGTAAAATCAGCTGAAGGAGTCTTTCTCTATAGATAAAAATGTAGAATGCTAACTCCTCTTGTTTTTGTC
Organism: Melospiza georgiana; assembly: GCF_028018845.1. Taxonomy (NCBI): domain Eukaryota; kingdom Metazoa; phylum Chordata; class Aves; order Passeriformes; family Passerellidae; genus Melospiza; species Melospiza georgiana. The sequence continues at coordinate 62,098,263 of NC_080430.1, forward strand.
AATTTGATCTCAAGAATCCAGCAGTAGTACTTAATTTAGGCTTATGTAAGCTAAGAAAATGAAATGGCACCCAAAATTAGCGCTTCAAAAAACAGTTTTGTTTTTTGAAGCATTAATTCCTTTTCCATTACATGGTTAGCACACCATGATGGTTCCTCCATTCTTTGCTGTCAAGGATTTTCCAGCTACTTCCAATATTCATAGTGGAAATGCTGCTTAAGTCTGGGATGTGATAGAAGAATTTCAGAGTAATTGTTTTCTTTTTCATCTGTGAGTATTTGCAAACTAAAAATGGAATTTTATGGTAGCCTTACAATGGAAAGGAATAGCCAGTTGCTCCCAACTACAAAATGACTGATTAATATTATGCTGAATTTCCTTAGGAAGATTCTCCCCCCCACTTTTTTTTTTTTCCCCAGCCAATAGTGCCAGTCATAAAGTTCCAATACTATACCTTGCAGAAAAACAAGAACTTGTGGAGGATGTCAGTGCAGTAGTCTCAGTGAACCTGGGTGTCACTCCATAGCTCCATAATGCCTGCAGTGACACGTCCCTCCCGGCCCTCTCTTTTCACAGGATTTGCCTCGCCAGACAAGGCATTTGGTGCACTTTGAGGCAGACATTTAACAACACTGAATGCACGCAACAGAATGCGCTAATCTTTTTTTTCATTACACACTCCATAAATGGAAGCAGAAAGCTCTTGCTTAAGCTAATTTCTAACATATATCTGTAGAGTAAGATAAATTTACAGACCATTTTTCATGAGAGTCTTCCCTCTTCACTTTCCTGTTTTCCTTTCTGTAGACTACATAAGAATAAGATTGCTTTTCAAAGGAGTTTAAGTCTATTCTTTTATTATTATTATTATTATTATTATTATTATTATTATTATTATTATTATTATTATTATTATTATTATTATTATTATTTTAAGATTGTCATACAATTAGAGATAATTAACATAGGACTTGAAGACTTATAAGAAAGAGATGTGGGGATGTGACAGAGGTTGGGAGATGTCTAGATTCCAGGTGGATGTCAAAAGAAGACAAAATGTTTCCTTGAAAAAAATGAGGCTCTGTTAGGACATAGGACTAATGTAAGTGTCAGTTCATTAAGATTTAGCATTTGAGGTTCTATTTTTTTCTTTTGGGCATGACAAAATTAATTGCAAATACATTAACAATTAATCCATAAACCTCTGCTGAGTGCCTTGGAAAGACATGTGAATAGGATTTGTATCTCTTGAAATCCACTGCCATTCCCAGAGCTCAGTGTTGAGCAAGAGAGGTGTTTTGCTCTTGAAAATCTAACAACCAGTTTTGCAATGTCACCAATTTTTTTCAATCATCCAAATACCACCAATTCAATTAAGCTCATAAACTTCCTACCCATAGTTCTCTGGGATAAGCAGCTCCATTTAAAAGTGAATGCGGACGAGCTTGTGCTGTCCGTGTGAAATATTGTTCAATCAACAGCCAAAGTTTTACTTGTCAGTTTTGATATATCCGATAATAGCTGTAGGTTGTTTTGCAATGTCCAATGTTCTGTGAAGATGGGCTTTTCATATTCTTTATTGTTTTTTTCTGACAAAATGTTGCCTGGACTTTTGCAGTTTTGTGAAATGAAACAACAGTAAAAACAATATATAATTTAACCCTCATAGACCTAGCTGGACTGCAGATAAGCATCTTTCCCAGGCTTATGGCTAGTTTTGGCCAGGATATAATGAGTTCCTGTTCATTGATCCCTTATAAGCATCCTCAATGATTGAACATAACCCCATGCACAGCAGGCACTCATTCATTTGTGCCCCTTTTCAACTCCATTTTAATCAGCATTTGACACTGTTGAAGATCAAATCCATAATTAAGCTTCACAGACAGAGTTTTGGCAAATGAAACCCAAAAGAAAAAAAAAATGGAGATACTTTTGTATTCAAGCATCTATAAAAATTCTGCATTATATACTCTTGGTGCCCAATGATTTATTTGTGCTTAATGGCTCTTTGTTTCTTTTTTTCTCATTTTCTCTGCTGAGGTTATTACCCTGCATTATTAACACACTCATGTGTGACTCTATTTATTTTTTACTGGTGGGAATACACTTTTTTAGAAACAGCTGTTTATTGTATATATGGGTTTAAAGTAAAGGTACACAAACACACTCACAAATCAACTTAATAAGCACCCTGATAAATAGCACGGCTCCTTAATTGGGACAATTGCTAGGGAACAGATTCAATGACCCCAATCAGTGAATTAATGGCACACCTAGTTGTGAAAAGTCCATTTAAATGATATGCTTGGTGTTGTCTGCTGCCTAGTCACAGTAGTTAACAGGTGTGAATTGGTGTTCATAGCATAAATTTCCTGCTGCTTGACCCTTTGTTCACTTCAGGTTGCTTCTCTACTCTTTCATAGTTTCTAAGTGAATGGAAATTACTGGATTTATCTTAAATTTATCAGACTATATTAACACCTTTATAACAGCTAATTTTAAAAGTAAGATTATTTAGAAAGAGGTCTGTGTGGGAACCTTTTTAATTATTTACTGGATAGGCAAAATGAAACCCATTTTCAGTGCCATATTCGGTCACATTCTTTTAAAGTAAGTAAGTTCTAGAGTTACTAATAAAACTGCATTTTAGACAGAATCTCAATTTATTAATCTGGTTTCTGGGGGAATGCACGGTTTCTGTGAACTGTGCTGATTCCCTGATTAAGGGCCTTGTAGGAACAGCTAAATAGTGTAATATCTAAACTGCATGACGCCTCTTCCCAGAAGTGAACATCTCTGACTCCTGAAATCCACTAAGAGCAGTGGGGCTGTGCGTCTTGTAGGCCAGTGTGCTGATTTTTCTGCTCAGTGTTTGGTTCCTGAGTGTGGTAAAGATCAGTCTGCACAGTTGATAGGGCTACATTTAAAAACAACACTGACAAAACTGTTTTCCCCTTCATGTTTGTGTTATCTGGATGTTGATAGATAAGTGTAGGGCTCTTTTGTTTTATATTTCCTTTCTCATCCTTAGGAAGTTTATCCCTTATGGAAACAATGCTAAAGGAACAGAAGCATAATAAAATGACTGAAGTAAATAAACTTGTTCTTTTCTCTTCTCTTCCTGACTGAATCTGTCATCTTAAGTTGCACTGTCTTTAATGGGAGTTTGTCTGCTAAATAAAACTGTTCAGCTTCTTTCTCTAAGTCGCCATCAAGGAAATTTGACCAGATATGAAAAAGCTATCCTGTCATAAAATTTTATAAGTATAGTTGAAAGATTTATAGACACAATCATATTAAAAACCTTATTTTGTCAAAGAAGATGAAAGAAGAGGAATCCATGAAGTTCATGGTCTCTGAAATGCTTGAATATAGGATGGATGGAACTGAAAGCTGGTTATGTAGTGTCTTATGTTTCAATACACTACAAAACTGCAAACGTGCTTATACATCCCAGGAGTTTGATGTGTGAGGGAAGAGCAGGAATGAATGATCTGTGGCTGCCACATGACGTTCAGCAGGCAGTTCAACACTTCACTGGCTCAGCTGATAGCCCTGGCCAAGTATGTCAAAACTGAAGATCCATCTCCAATGCCAGCCATCCAGAGCACGCTACAACTTCAAGGCAAACTCAAGGCACTAAAACTGTCACTGGAGTGGTAAGGGAGATGGAATAAGTTGGTGGGACAGCATAAAAAAAAGGGGTTTTATTCAACCCCTGTAACTTATTCACTTCCAGTCTTTTCTGACGCCACTGAATCAAATTGCTTTGCCAATACGTAACCAAACAGAGACAGAGCAATACCTTTTTCTCTTTCATTTTAAAGAAACCAATGCCTCTTTTAGAAAATAACATAGAAAGTTTTAACATGCAGTTTTACTTGGAAATCTTTTAAAATGAGAGGCCTCCTGGGCAACAGTTACCAGCAATGTTAGTAGAATGGCAGGGTGTGGCACTACAGGTTTTGGCGCGGTAAAAGAAGCCATTTGCTGCAGGAGGTATGTAAGAGAATTGTTAACACTGGCAAAATGAGTTTCAAAGTCCAGTTTCACTCCTGATGGTAACAGCTAACTAACCACACCTTGAGATATAACTGCACCAAGGAAGGAAAAGCACCCTATGGAGACACTGGTTGTGCATACGTATGGCTATAGGTATCTCTTAATAAGAAAGCAGTAGACAGGGGATAGATAACAGATTTTTTTAAAACTCTTTTAAAAAAATTTTTACTTTTTTAAAATTGCACCTATTCTTTGTCAGCTCTTTGACTGGACATTACCTGAAATAGCAAGCAGAACTGTATTGGCCTACTGCCCTTTTTAGGAAACATTGACCTGATGACAGCTGTTCATTTCTTTTCATATATCTGCTTTTCTTCCTTTGCTTTGGAGTTTCACTTCCAAGCAAGAACACCGTCAAATGGCTAAAGACAAGCTTTAATTGAAAACTTGAACACAACGCTGAATGTGTCACAGTGCTTGGACAGTCACTGTACACAAACATTTATATTCAATGAAAGGAAAGTCCCACTAACCAAACCAAGCTTGATTGGAATCCGAGACTGCCAAGCGGTATTTGTCAGGCATAACTACGGCACAGAGGCAGTAATACACTGTTTTCAGCCAGATGGATGTAGGGAGGTCAACAAGGGACCGAAGAACTGCCTGGCTAGAGGTATTGCAAATGCTATAGAAAAATTTTTGAAAAACATTCTACTCTGGACAATGGAAAGTATCTAGTAATTGTTCTTCTCATGGAGATTCAGTCAATAACAGATAAAATAATTTTTTTTTCCTTGACAGCAGTCAGGACATACACAACAGTGTAAAACATCAATTAAAACTATATATGTATGCTCTATAAGGACATCAAACTATTAATATACTTTTAACTCTTAACATTCCAGAGGATGCAATCCTTCCACAAGTGTCTTTTTGGTTATTCGCTTAGACCACATTATCATTTTAGCAAATATAAGCTGTTCTCTAATTTTTTTTAAATCCTAAACTGATATTTAGTATTTAATAAAGTGACTGACATGTGACGATACCTTGCACAGTGTGGCAGAGATCTTGTTAAATTATCCGTGGTATTGGGAACTTGCAGGTTGTTGACTAGCCCAATTTAATTTGGCTAGTACAGGACATTTCTAATAATTAATACTGTAATAACACTTAATGATCTGCACTCATGCAATCTGAAAAACCAGCTAATGGTGCAGTTTTTAGCGACTGCACAAACAGCAAGTTTTAAATTTGTCAAATGCTGCTATTTCAGCATCACACAGTCATGCAGTAGACCCTGCCTGTGGGGCTATCACTGCTCCAGTCACCAGAGACTTGGCCAAGATGTAGCAAGAAGCAAAGGACTTGGTCTCAAGGGGGATGTTCCTTTGGAATTAAAAGTGGGAGCACTGTGTTCACGAGGAACCACTAATATTCCTTATTCCCTCTTGTTTCAGGGATGTGAACAGAAAGGATAAGAAGATAGAGGGAAATGGAAGATCAGAATTAAAAAACCTAATCTGTTTATTTATCTCATAGTCGTTTGTTAATTTTAGAACTATCTTCTCTTTGAATTCCTTAGTCACAGTCTCTATATGAAATCGTGTGTTTGATATAAATGTAGGCTTTATCCTGTAGTCAGGGCAATAAGGTCACTGGCACTGGTTTGTATGCTGCAAAGTAGTAGAGTTTAACCTTCTGAAAGATGGACATTTTTTTTTACATCTATTTCAAACATTGTTTTCACAGTGAAGGTTTTAGGGAAAATTCCCATTGGTCTATAACGGAAATGACTTTTGAAATGAACAATTAAAAGAAAATCAACAAATTTCAATTCTTGCTCCCAACTATATCCTATGCTTGAGAGTGCACACAAATTATCTCCCTGGTGTTATAAATTCAAGTATAATTATCTGTGACATAGATTTGGGCATTATTTGAAACAGCAGAATTTCACTGAACACTTTAGTCCAAATATGAACACTACATTGTACTTTTCTATCCGACACTTCAGGATTATGGAGCTGCTTTTCATTACACTGTGGTCCTTGGTGGTTTTATTGGCAGTGATTCAAATAAAATGAGAAGTTAAACATTGCACCCTTCCCTGGATGCAGAAAGGAGAGCTCAGGAAGGAAAATGGTTAACCACCCAGTAAATAAATGAGAGTAGAGAAATATCTCATTTTGACTGAAAGACAGATCTCATGTGAGTTGATAGAGGAATCTACACGAACAAGATCTAAGTGAAACAGCTTAGACTTTGAGGGAATGAAAAGAGATTTATGCTCTTCCTTTAGTTTAACTAAAAACAACAGACTTCCCAATTAAATCTAGACCACATGAAGATTTATTTTTAAAAAAAAGTGTTTATTTTGTACATTTCAAGATTGCCTTTATCCTTGGAATTTTAAAATTAATATATTTTTAAATCTTTTATTAAGTTGTTCCTGTGCTTAGTGGTAGAAGTCAGCAATCATGAAAAACTGATCAAACTACTTGACCAATCCAGCAAAAGACAATGGCATTTGAGCTTTCTCTTCACAATCTTTTGATATGTACGAATCAATAAAATCCTGTGTAACTAATTTGCTGGTATATGGACTCTGATGGAGAAAGAACTAAATTTTAATTTTTTTTAAACAGTTTTAAGACGAGAACAGGAATGTGGAGGGAAGTTTAACATCTCTGTTCTCCTGAGGGCCCTTTTAATAAGGTTTAAATGTCAGAATTATACTAGGTTGATATTTTAGTGAGATGGATACATGCCTTTTATGTCCAGCTGTAAAAGAAAATGCCCATTCCTTGTAGAAGGTGACTCACCTACTTTAGGAAATAGTTAGTTTAGTTTATCTGGGTGTAGAGACTGCTGTAATCACAGACACACTCCTTATATGCAGCATCAGGGCCTCATCTGTAATGACGATTGAACTGGGAGAACTCAAAAGTGAAGGACAACTAGCCAAAATGAAACCCATGTGATCATTTTCAAAATAGTTAAAAAGGATATTTAAATTTTAAAGTTTTAAATTTGTCAAATGCTGCTATTTCAGCATCACATAGTCATGCAGTAGACCCTGCAAAAGGATATTTAACCATTTTGAAAATGTTTGGTCAGGTAGTGTAATCCTGGCTCTAGTAATTTCAAGAGAAGAAAATCCCATTGTTTTTAATGGATGTAGTCTCATACTACATATGTTTTATGAAAATACTAATATATCCCTTATTTTATTTATGATTTATTACCTCTTTTTTCTTGTTTTTCATTCATCCCAAAATCATTTGTATTCATTAATCTAGATAGGTCTAAATGCATTCAAATAAGAACTAAAGGGCCCCTCAAATCTGTTAAAAAAGGCACATAGCTAATCTAAACCATTTTATGAGTTATTTGTTTGCACTGCAGATTAAATTAGCTACACACAGGATTTTTTTTCCAGGTTTTTCTTTGTATCTCATTACAATATTGCCTTGCATTAGGATATCAGAAGATGCACAAGGCTAATGAAAAAAACAAAAACATAGAAACAGCTCATTAAAATTCATGAAGTTCATGCAGGCCCTAAAAGGCCCTATATGGCCTTTCCATGCTTATTCAAAGTTATCAGTCAAACAAATAAGCAAAAGATAAGTAAAATGTTTGTAAAACTTTCATGTGTAATTTTGAAGGATGCAGATTCATGCATTAGCATGTGGTTTCACACATTGTTAACAAAGACTACTGAGTCTAGAAACTTAATTTAGCCACTTATTTTAACTCTCTAGTGATAAGAATGCCAGTCATGACTCCTGTCTGCAATAACTGGAATATCTACAATAACAAGCACATTTCATTTCTGGTTTTATTTTATTCATTTCCCCTTTTTCCTTTTTGTTTTAACTTCTCTGGTCTTTCTTCTTCTTCTTTTTGTTTTTTTCTAAGATTATATATTTATTTGATTTGTAAATATACTGAAGGGTAACTCCCCCATATATGACTGAAGCAAATATGGCTAAGCAGATGATGGCCATTTCCCCTCACAAAAGACAATGCCTTTTCTTTGCCAGGACATGAGACAAAGCCCAAATCAGCAGATCCCCAGAGTATCCTTAAAACCCCAAAGCATAAATAATTGGGAGAAAACATGAGTCTGTTATTGGTATAAACAACTTGTGTTGAAGATGGACTTTCTTGTGCTGTTTTGTTTATTAACAGGAAAAAAATCCCTGAATTTATTTTTTTTTCTAACTTGAGGAAATAGAAGGAAGTTCCAGTTTGCAGTAAAATGCTGGAGAACTAATGCAACTGCAAAATTTAATTCATCTTTTTCTGAGATTTTCTGCCTCTACTATTTGAAAGCTGTAATTATAGCTGAAAAGGATGTAAGATTTATTTCCCACTGTGCCAAACTTGATGAATATCCAAGTTTAATATCAGTCTCAAAAAATATAAGTGTAGTAAACTAATGCCAAGAAATATTCTTAATTCCTACAGAAATCAAAGAACAATGAAACTCAACAGGATTTTCAGGTATTCAAAACTATCAGTAGAAAAGAAAATGAAAACTATCAAAATTTTGTTTCTATATGGAATAAATTACATTCAGCAGAAGAAACTCAGCACCTCCTCAATATGTGTGACACAACAGTGTTGAGTTTTAGTAAAACACACTCCATGTTTTATTCAATGCAGATCTGAATTGAGATCCGAATTTTTGAGGCCCACTTGAAAATATACGGGCAGTACTTTCTTAGCTCAGACACGCCCAGTTTATGTTAGTCTAGAAGTCCTCTTAACTACAAATGTTTCATCTGTTTTAGGATCTGGCACAGAGATTGCACCACGTGTTCTTCAGCATCCTCTGGCAATTTTATGTGGCCATTTTTCCTAACAAAGAGAGCTGCTTTTAAGAGATGTTTTGATTGAATCAACACCTTTAATGTTCTATCCGAAATTCTATGACTTTCCAAAGAGACGTGCTATGGTCATCTATGTCACTTTACTTAACTGGCTTCCTTATGGTACTATTGCATTTACAGTTTGTTACCACAGTCCTAGTTTTTCTGTAACAATCATTGAAATAACTCAGGCATTCAATCCCGGCAAGCCACAGACTATTCAGCACTTTGAAATTCATAGATTTAACAGCAGAGTGTCAGATCATTTTTCATAACCCTTGTTTGCTTGTCATCATGTCATAGCCAGTAAAGAGCTGCTAGATTAGTACAAATATATAAATCTTTTCTCAGCTTCACCTCACTGCTGTTTAATGCTACTTTACTACACCACTGTGCTTACTAGTTTAAAATACCTTCTGTTTGGAGAAACGCATATTTATTATTATTATTAGGGAGTTTTCTGCAATTTCCCTGAGCACAGGCTGACAGCTGCATAGCACTTTGTCATTTATCATTGTACACAAGATCTGTCAACTTGGGAAACAATTTCAATAAAAAAAATCTTCATGAAATTACTTTGTGAGAGGAAAGAAAAGCCCCAGTTCTGTCTATGGTATGTGCAATTCTGTGGCTCTGTTTATTTTTTTTGTTTTGCCTACTTTTTCTCTCTCTCTCTCTCTCTCTTTTTTTTTTTTTTTTAATTTTGGCTGTGAAAGGTACTTAATGTACCAAAAACAATTTGTAAAAGCATTATTTCACCAATTGGAAGTGTGTACGCCTTGCTGAGGTCTCCCTTATCTAACTGTTGCTAATACATTTTCATGCTGTGCTCTTATGGCTTCATTTTACAGTTGACGAGATCACCCACTCCATGCTGTGTTGGAAATGGGACCCTCGTCACTCTAGTCCACAGAGTGCACTTAACATGTGAACAACAAACAACAAAAAGTTGCTGCTTTAAAACATCTTCTTCATCCCTTTATCCTTTTGTTGGAAACTTAGCCTTGCTTTTGTGGCTTGGCTTAATAAACTAAAGCATAACAACCATGTAAATCAGAAATCCCATACCTATCAAAATGGGAGGATTTACTCACCTATAGAGTCTGTTGAGTTAACCTCAGAGGAAGTCAATAACACTCCACAGATTCTTTGAAAATATATAGCACTCATCCTCTGCTGACCTCATCCTCCTCAAAGTTTGCATCAGGAGAAATATATTTTTTTTCACAACAAAGCATTTTTCTTCACTTCAGTTTCTTATACATCTTGTCCTGTAACTAGATAAACATCTAAGGCCTACAGTTAATAGAACCTACTGGGGCAATAATTGCTGTGAAATTATGTTCTGGACAGCTGAAAAGGAGGGATCAGTGTTAGAGTCTCCTGTTTTCCACCCTGTCAGTGTTTTCTCCAGCTATGGATTTGTTGTCATCAGCGCCTGATGATTCTGCTGACACCCGTCAGAAAATGAATTTTTCACTCCCCACTTGATTGACTCCATTCATAGCATGTAACTCTGTCAAAAAGTGCCACTCTCAAGCTCACTCACTCATGTGTTTGCATTTTCAACACCAATGGTGAGTGGACAGACAGACACATAAAACCATGAAATATTCAAAAGGCATATTTCACCCTTAATTTATAGTTCTTTATTGTCCTTGTGAAATGCCATGTGTTCCATGCTTTAAATTGCTTGACTGCAGAAATACTTCTTTTGGAGGAAGTTTTGCAGATTTTGTACTTGAATTAAAGCACAGGTGTCAAGTTCTGTCAGGTTTTTTGATGAAACTAATATTTGAATGTAAGTCATTAATGCCACTCAGTTTCATAAACTACTATTGATAAAAAAATGCTTTTCATAGAAAACTAGTTTGTGCTTAAATTATAGTTGTCTTCCAAACTTGGTCCACAGAAATAACTCAGTGAGAGTGTAAAAAATAGTAATTGGAGGATCTTCTAGAGCCTGAATTATTCAGACCAAGTGATTGCAAGGAGAATTCTAGTTTGTGAGGAACCAATCAGCCTTTAGTGGCTGTCACTGGACACTGCATTAAAATGCACAAAAGTGCCTACAGGCAACCTACTTCCAAGATGCAAAAATCACAAATCTTTTTAAGTGTGAGCAGAAGGTGCTTGCCTACCACAATGAATGGCATAGCAAGAGGTCATCTCTGTGGCAGGCCCAACTGTTTGAGAAATCACTATAAAAAGGGTAGAACAGAGTAGACTGGAGTACAGCAAGTTTGATAAAAACATACACAAAACAGTTTGTGGCACCACAAGGACTGATTATTATAGTGAATTAGATGCTGGTAAAAAAATCAGAGCTATTGAAAAAAAAAGGCTATCAACAAAATGAAGAGAAAAACTGCCAGTAACATTTGTTTGACACTGCAACATTGTTTTTAGAATATGCTCTTATCTGCACTTGCACTGGCATCAATAAGACATGGCTCAGTTGATGTTAATGAAGTTATACAGGTGCTAAGAGCTATTATACAAAAATATATCATATTGATAAAAAGATAAGCACATGTAAACCTCCCAGTATATCCCAGTCTCAATTAACAAGCCTTTGCATTTGACACCAATGAAGGAAAATTCTGCAACTGATATATGGTGTCATCACCAGCTGTAAGCTAGTAACTGAAAATGAAATCAGCAGATGCTGTCTCAGAAAGGTGTTGGACTTTTTCACATGGTTGATGTTTTTCACAGTATTTTCATTTCAAAAGTGCAAGAAAAGTTGGGAGAAGAGAGAGGACAGCAGTACAAAACTCCACAATTTAAAATTACTTTGAATTTAGTAGTAATAACAAAGGGTTTTCAAATGTATTCTTGTCATTCATTTTGATATAATTATCCTGACATAGATACAGTTTTTCAGTATGGGATCAGTTATTGGAAAAACATGCTTTAAAAGAAGTTGTGGTCATTTTGTTTTCAGAACAAGTATTTCGAAGAATCTGTCAATTTATTTTTTTAATAGAAATGTCTTGTATCTTAAAGAAAATAGCAAGCTTTATTGTCTTTCCTTTTGCTTTAATTTCTGGGATTTGGTTCCAGCAGGAAAATTTCTTCCTCCAAGACAATTATAACTCCAAAAACAAATGAAATGTAATTACCTTTTTATTGACACATTAAAAGGAAATAAGTAGTATAATCAGCAGTTATATGCTTTCCTCAAAGGTGTTGCTTTCATAAGTATTATGATTAGCTAACAAGATTCAGAGAAGTGAGAGAAAATGGTGGGAAGAGGGCTGTCAGGAAAGACTATGGTCTCAGTGATTTTATGCTAAAAAGGATTGTATCTAACACATTCTGATTAAATTGAGAGATATGTGGGGTAAAATTATCTTATCAATTTTAATGTATCATTTAATTTCACCTTTATGTACAATATTTCATGGCTTTACAATTATGCTGCCCAAAAGCTTCATACTTGTATAATTTGGGAGAAAAATATTTGGAAGATTTAAATAAACAGTATCTACAGATGATACCTTTCGACCTAGAGTTTTAATAAAACATCTCTACAAATGATACTTGCAGTCTCCATATAAAGAAGGTAAGCCTTTCTGCTCAATTTTCTATGATGGACACTGAAAATTATTAGCCTTTTAAGAAATGACCTGTGAGGAGAAGTTGGTTGTTGATCTTTGAGAGCTTTGATACACAGTACACTTATTTTTTTTTTAACCAACCTTCTGGACAGTAATCTCCAGTTTGAATGACAACTTTTTTTGCACTTTGACAGGTAGGCTTAAGTGCACAAAGATGGTTTTTTGATGGAAATAAAGAAAGAAAAGTGTCTCATAATGCTTAAATTGTATCAATCTATTGCTAAAAGGAACAAAAGAGGACCTTCTCTAAATAACAAGCAAGAAATTAACACAGGGCCGCAAAAAATTAACAAATGAGGAATGGAAACATTTATTCAAAGAGAGAAAAAATAGAGTTTAAAGGAAGAAAAAATCACAGAGAAATTAAAACAATTACCAGTTATTTTAGGAAATAAATATTCAGCAATGTCTTCTGAGGATTTGACCAAAGTAGTGCCAGTGTCTCACAACATTTTATATGAAGTTACTAGCAGTCAGATCCAGTTGATCCAAAAAATTACAGATCAAGGATCTGATACACACAGGGGTTATTTGAAAAATGACTGTCTAGAGCTGGAGCAGAGAGTCTCACACACATTGTTGCTATAAAAAGAAGGGATAAGGAGAAGGAAGGACAAAAGAATGAAGGGGCCTAACTGACAATAGTGGGAACTTCTATGACCTTTTTTTTTTCTTTGAAGTAAAATGCAGAAATGAAGAGTCATGATTAAACACAAGAGTGAAAAAGGCAGAAAAGTTCTGTTTAGCAAGTCTACTTAAACTAATTATTTCTTCTTGCCTGTTATTTATTACAACCCAAGTGTACAACCTAGTGTCACCCCACTCAGGTGGAAATGTGAGCATGTGGGCTATTTAATATAGTAATTTGCCTAATGTAGCACAATTACAGAAATGTGCTGAGTAACTTTGGGCTGATTCCCCAGGAAAGAATTCTTTATGGGGTGCCTACAAGGTACACCTGTGCCTCATTACCTGAATCGATATTTTTGCCATGCTGATTTGAAGGACAAAATAGACTTAGGAGATTCTGCTTCCATAATTACAAAGAACATAAAGAAGAGACATTAAAACTGGAAGAAAAACTTAAAAACCTGCCACACAGTACAACAGGACAGCAAAAATACAAGGCTAGCTCTAACTTTGCACCTAGGAGCCTCTGTATAGCAAACAATTCCATTTTGTTAACAAGCCACAAGCGTATACTTAAGAAGCAGGTGAACAAATGTAATTGTGAGAAGTACAATGATGCTTCTAAGTCTAAATTGTCTTCCTCTCAAGGCACATGTGTTCATCTATTGCATAGTATTTTTTGTGTGGTTTTATCTTTCTCCTCTATTTCAAAGCAAATTAATGACTTTCTCTTAATGACCTAGAAGAGGTTAAGGTGAAAATCTTAAAGCATTTCTTTTCAAACATGTCACATCTCCTGTTTCTGTATTAATAAAATAAAGTAATCATCGTCCTTTTCTCTCTCTGTCTCTCTGAATTCCTGGCTTTGGTCTGGCCTGTGAGGTCAATACAGACTAAAGGCCATTAATATCTGATAACTGCAAAGGACTTGTACTAAACACTGATACTCCCATTATGATCTCTGGTGAATAGGTTTCGATATCAGAAAAATACCATTAGAGTTATCAGCAGCTGGCACAGTTTTAACCTCGGCAGAGGCCAAGGCACAAACAAACAGAGACTGAAATACCCCATTATCTCTAGAGGCACTTACTCCGACTCTGAGCGCTGGTAGATTGGTGAGGTACCAGGGGGTAAATTTGCCCTCTGCCACTGCCGTACCCATTCCTTGCACAGATGTAACCTCCATGACTGACAATCTGACCGCTGTGACTAGCTTTTCATTCAGTTTATTTGCTCTTAAGCCTTCTTTGCAGACACCCTTTATTCTAGAGAATCAAATACACTGGAAAATAATCCAGGTGTTCAGACAGCTTCAAAGGTAAGGCTGTGCTGAAATTGGTACTGAAAGCAGGACTTTTAATCTTTTACACTTTGATGACTGAAATTAGACTCCATATTTAAAACTCTTATTTTTCATAGGTCAGTTTCATTCTCAGTACTTTATGTATGTCTTGTATGGGAGAAGATCCACTCATTGTGGCAGTACAAACTCATAAATGCTTCCGAAAACCCCCAAGATTATACCACTTCACTCTCCAGCAGCTGTCACATATTTAACACATTTATTTACATCCACTTCTGCACAATCCACCTCAGATGCAAAAGGATATTGTGATTTGAGCCTTACAGTCATAAACCATTTCAGAGTGACACAGAAATTCCAGTGGACTGCTGAGGACATCCAAGTAACTTTTTTTCCCAAATACTGTCCGCTGCACTAAGGTGATGTGTGTCTCTGGCTAACTGGTACCAAAATTGGCAGTCTGGTATGGAATGTACTTGTCTGTGGGTGCTAGGATTGGGATGTAGGAGGGTGCACAAGCAGAGTTTTGTCTGGAGGTGAATCTGGATGTGACCAATGAGTTCTGGATTCTTAGCAGGGGCTTTAGCAGCAAATACTCAAGGGAGCATACCCACTGAAGAAAAGCATGTGACATCCATGCTAGAGGGAGTCTGAAGACAGGCTGAGAGAGCTGGAGCTGTTCAGTCTGGAGAAGAGAAGGCTCTAGGGGGACTTTATCACAGACTTCCTGTGCCTGAAAGGGGCTTAAAAAAAGGCTGAAGAGGGACTTTTAGAAGTAGTGGTAGGGCAAGGAATAATGGCTTTAAGCTGAAGGAAGGTCAATTTAAATTAGACATTAGGAAGAAATTCTCAACTGTGAGGGTGGTGAGGCATAGGCACAAGTTGTCCAGAGATGTTGTGGATGCTACATCCCTGGCAGTGTTCAGGCCCAGGCTGGAAGGGGCCTTGAGCAACCTAGCGTAGTGGGAGGTATCCCTGCCTATGGCAGTGTTTTTGAAATAAAGTGATATTTAGAGTCCCTTTCAACCCAAACTATTCTGTCATTTCAAGATTTTATGACATTGTAGTCATCATCACCTTAAATAGCAAAGAGATCTTGATGAGAAAGACTCACCACTAATCACATGCAGAGTCAATGCCACTGTACTTGTGGCTTGTTGCCTGGAAATGAACATACATCCTTATGTGCAAGGTGGAAAAGCAAAAGATCTGGAAGTTTAATCTAAACAAGCTTCTACTTACCCATGTCTTCTGTTTTCACTCCCCATCCTGCCCTCAGAAGGTAAAAATAAATTGTTGGAGTGTTTGCAGACCATGAGCACTTGCTGATGGCATGGCACCTGGAATCAGAAAAAAAATCTGCTTTATGTCTCTGTTGACTGGAAATTCATTTGTATATATATGCTACAAATCACTATCTCCACCAACTGCTTGATATGGAAAGAAGAAAATGATGCTGGTAATGTATGACCCTGAGAGTAGAGGAATTGTAGCTATTTACATCAGTTGTCAGCAACCTGCTGCTTGTTTGCGGTGTTGCTGCATGGATATAGATAACCTCTCTGAAACATTAGCTGAGACAAAGCAAGTAATTCTTTGTTGACACATTGTCAGTTTCTAATTTGTTCTCAAACTGTGAGGTAAATCCTCCATCTCCACTGGAAAAAGGGCCTCTCTATCTCACATCAGTCTTTCTGCCCTTTTCACTTTCTATTCTCAGCTGGAAATGCAGTCGAAAAGGAGTTTCCTGCCCGGAAACTGATAAAACGTACCAACAAAATTATCTGGAGAGTTTAACCTTAGCTGTGGTCCCTTTACATCACCCTGAATAAAAACACAGAGCAATGCAGAAGGAAAACTGTGATGCTTATTACAGCAGCGTCAGAAATCAGGAGGGCTGCAGTTGCAAGGGACAGAGGTTATCCCTTGAACTTGAAAAATGTTGCTTTAGCTACAGAAATGAATGCCTCTGAGCCAGGTCCTGGTGAGCGAAAATGAAAAGCTGAGAAACAAAACCAGAGTGATGGCTCTTCATGAAACATCGTTATGTCAAGAAGAAACGGCAAATACTGTGGCAAGGGCTTCATCATCTTTCCACTCCTACTTCTTGGTACCTTTGAGGAGTCTGCTCTAGGAATACAGTAAAATGTGATGTGCTAGGAATTTCCTTGTAGAGAGATTGACCTGATTACATTTCACTGGGCATAGTAGCTCATTCTTCTTTCTGACTGCAGCTCAGATAGAAGACTGACAGCTGGACTCCATCACTTGGATTAATGGGTTAAAAGCTGACATCTTTTTAGTATTTTGGACTTTATTTTCTTTATCAGCTTGACTTTCATGCTCACAGTGCTCTTGCCACAATATTCTTTTAAAAGTACACTTGTCAGGGTCCATTTGCCACTAGCTACCTTGATGGTGACATCAGCGATGGCTGTGGTTTACCTTTTGACCTTGGAGAGGCAGCAGATGGGCCTAGCAATAAATCCCGATTATTAGTGAAGGAGCCAATAGCTTGGAAAGGCTGAAAGAAAAGTCGGGCAGTTCTACACTGCAGTTCTTATTATTTGCTTTGATATGGAGCTGTGGGCTATGCCAGGGGCAATGCTGAGCAGCCTGGGCTGCCTGCAGCTCCCTGCTCCTGGGCAGGCAGCGCATGCCATGCCTCCAGCCTCCTCCTCTTGCTCTCTCCCCAGCTCCCTGCCTCCACTGCCTCCACACACAAGTCTACTTCAGCTTTTGACTCCATGACCTAAAAGCAGCAGGTGGAATGTAGCAATCTGAATTGCTGCTAGCATGGTCCTGGGTAAGGAAGCAAAAAGGACCTTTGCATAATATCCACAGATGTTTAATTCAGCCGTGTGGTGAGATGTTCAGGTCCCAGCACCCACACACAGAGGATCTGGCTTGCTCTCTGCAGGGGCCTGGGGCTGACCCTGCTCTCGGGGCAGTACAAAGGTGAGGGCAAATCAGGGAATAGGGAAGGAGTGGCTCAGGAACATAGGAACAGACATAGGAATAGGGAAAGGAGCCACTGGGGTCTAACAGAGCTTTTTGAGACAAGCTTCTTGTGTCTCCCTAGACCAGGGAATGTTCCCCTCAGGGTCTCCACAGTGGCTCCCAGGGCAGCCAAGGGACATCCAGGGCTGGGCCTTGCTGCCCAGACTGATGTGGTTATGGCTGATGGGTGCCATGCCAGCTCTTGAGGAAGGTGCACGGGGATGGAATGCTGTCAGGAAGAGGCCTTAACACAGCCCAGGTTTGGCAAAGGACAGAGGAACTTCATCAGGTGTTTTTACAGTGTTTTAAAAAGAAACCACTAACCCACAAAAAAAAAAAATTATGGCCAGTCTCCTGCAGCATCAGTTTTGTGTTCCCTGTGTTGGGGTTTGTAGGCAGGGTGGCTGAGGGCTTGCAGCAGGTACCTACAGTGCCTTGTTCAGGCCTTGGTATGGGGAATGCTGCATGGCTCAGGTCAGACAAATATTTTCCATTTTTGGAATAAAGATGTTTATGTTTTAGTCTTGGCTGGTTAGGTTTTTTTTCCCAATGTGTATAGTTGGATGGAAGAATTTTCTTAATTGTTTCTAGGGATTTTATGTAATTTATGTACTCGAATCCTGCAGCAAAACTGTGGTTTTGCATGAGTAAAGACAATAAGATTTTTTTCTCTTTATATAACCACAAAATAGCTCAGCTGCATAAACCAAGTTTTCAAGATCCTTTTGTACCATCATGTACTCACAATGTGGATATGTCATCATGATCCAGTACAAGAGAAAAATGAAGAAATTGTCACTTTACTGAATTATTAGGTATAAATCACCCAGGAATAATACATACTATTTTTTTTTCTCTGGAATTTCTATGTATGATTTTTGTAATTTTAATATTTTTTCTTTTTCTAGGATGTGTGATAAGGCAAAACACCTTTAGCATCCTTGCCATAAGTCTGTCATAAGAGAGAGAGATAATTATTTTTATCTTCTTGTATTCCTGAATTTTTGTTGAGATTTTGTAACATTTGATGTTTCCAAGAATTGGAGTTCTCTCAATAGATATAGATGTCTTTCAAATAAAAAAAAGAAAAATGTACTGATGCCCAATCCCCACTCCTTTTATATGTGTGAACACTGAGGGCCTTGTGAACAGACTACAGCTTTTTAACCAAATCAGAGACAATGTCACACTTTTTGTATCTGAAAAAATTTCCTATTCATTTACTTTGTCCTGTCTTAATTTGCAAACTAATAATAAGCTACTGGTTTTGTAGAAAGTGATTTCCTAATGAACAGCAGTTTTTTGGTTTCCCACAAATCAATCATTTAAAATTACAGTGAGTTATCAAGCAATTCCTTCCCCAAAAATGTATACATTAAAATTAGGATATTTTTGTTTGCTGGATAAATTTACTTCAGGAATATGATGGAAAAAAGTTCTTTTCACATCAGGAAGTCTTATAATTATTTTTCAAAAATGGAATTCTATTCTATGTGGAAAAAATGAAGAGATTTTTGTTTTTTAAAATATAATTTGTATTACTATTATTCATTTATATGTGCAGGATTTTTCTGTGAAAATATTTGATAGTAGCTTTAGATGTACTGCTGCAATCTCTGTTAAGAGAAGTAATAGAAAAAATCAATTTTAGATGCCATTTTCTATCTCTGTATAATGTCAGTGAAGAATTTACATAGGAATTGGGCCCTTATTTTGTATAACAACAAACACAAGCTTACTGTGAAATTATTAACAGCTAGTGGTTTCACTTCATCAGTCCTTAGTTATATCAATCATTTCTGTGCCAGCATGGAAACAGAAGCTCTACTGTTTTGGAGAAGAAAGTGTATGTGTATGTTGTGTGTGTTCCATATAAATTACCCAGGTGTTTTAACACATCCAGGTGGTTTTTTATTCCTTTTGGAAAAACAGAAAGGAAACAACCCAAGGGCTAATGTTCTAATTATCAGTGGTTGTGCAAGCCTCCAAAAAGCATGTATTCTATAACCCCTGGAAAAATTCTGACATGTTATAAACTGGCTAAATTAGCTTCAATCAGTAAACAAACAAATTGGTGCCAGCACAATAGTACAATAATGCAGTGCATACTAAGTGACTTATTTTGCTAATGCCAAAAATAGCTACATAAACCAATGCTAAATAGCTGTGCTTTTTCTTTGTATAATTTGCATTAGAAGTTGTAAAAAGTCATTATTCCTGACCTTTAAATAAGAACAGTAGAACTAGAGCATCTATTTCTCAGAGATTTTTGGAAAATTCTTTCTGGACTTTGGCTTGCAACCCAAATCACAAATGATTAAAAATGTTAAAAATGAAACATATTTTATTCAAATGCTGGGGTATCTCTGGAAGCTCAGGTGAATTATTTTTTCTAGTTTAGCATTGAAAGAAGAAGCCAAATTCTTCTTCAAGACAGATCATATTGGGTTAACCTAAATAATATTGAAACAGGATTGCTTATGTAGGAGAAGAGAATAAAAAACTGTAAGGAAAAGTTAAGATACTCCACAGTGGGCTTTGGAATGCATGTTACAGCATGAAAATGTAATGAAAAAGCATAAGTTTTTTTGTTCTCTAGCTCCTGATAGCTCTTAGTCTACTTTTTGTTTCCATACTGTAAGATACTGTGAATATGGGAATTTTCTCTATGGCCCTACCTGATTGCAGAAATGTGGAGAATATGTTACAGGAATAATTTCTTTCATTTTGTGCATATTATTGGTTTTGCCATCACAGAGTAAGAATAATTCTGGTAATAGACTTTGGTTGCGACTTCTCTAAATGTGGATATGATAAATATACTCTGTAAACATAATTTATCAAGTGTGTTTAGAAAATGGAGCTAAATTAATTTCAGAGTTTTGCAAGGTCTGAAATACTGTAACTTCTTAAATTTTTGCTTATTGAATTTTTAAGGCAAAATGTTTATATTCTGTCACTCCTGTGTAGATAAAGTCTGCTCAACTTCATTTTTCTTTTATAATGACATAATGTCATGTAAGTCATCAAAATGTTGTATACATCTTTTTATCTTCTTTTGCCTAGTCAACACATTGATGCAAATATCTGTTCTGGAATACAGATCATTACATTTATGAATTAATATGCAATCAAAGCAACATACCTGAAGTACTTTCTTCCTTTCAAGTCCAAAATGCTTTTTCGTAAGTGATATAGAACATTTCTGTCTTTGAAAATTACACAGACAAACAGACAGACACAGAGCTGTAGAAGAAAAGGAGTTTATACTACTGAACACCTTATTTTCTGCCTCTGTCAATAACATACCTATTTTGACCAGTCAGTGGCACTGGCAGCTGCACATTTGCTGACAAAAGTGAACTCGACCTATGTACATGAATTTATACTTTAAATGAGAAACACTTTGTTTTAAGTGTTGTGTTCTCTCCTGTCTTCATTTAGCTACACTAACGTATTTCTCCATGTGAAACTGAATAATTAATTGTCCCAATGGTGCCATCAGGAAAGTGTTTTCAATTGCTGTTTCTGGAGACTCCATTGCTACTCAGCTCCCATGAATATGTCGATAAACATACATGGTTGACTAAAACAGAATATATTTCTTTTGCACAGTTCACAATCTTTTTTAGAGAATATGAGAGATGTAGCTATTTAAACTGCTGGTGTTCTTTGTGCAGTAACAGAGTCCTTAAGTCTGAACTGTTGCTTTTCTAGACTGTGATCAATACCTTGAAAAAGGAAAATAACTACTGTTAGCCTTACTAAAACAAATTTGTACCTAAAAAGAACTCTAATAGTGTAAAAAAACATTTGCTGATCTTGGTAAAAAGCAGACATACAGGTATTGTTTTATATTCCTTCCTTTTTTAAGCAGGAATTTCCTTGGTGTTTCCTCAATTGTATTTGCTGCTTTTGCAGAATCATGTTTGATAACCTTTTCTGACAAAACATCTCATATATTTTCTGCAATTGACCTCCTTGTAAATTAATCAGGAGTATTTAGAGTATATACAGACATTTTTTCATACTGATTATTCAACATGCAGTTTTGTATCTTTTTCACAGTAGCTTCACACATTATAAAACACAGGCTTTCCCTTGTCTTCTGAAGGTGCTAAAAGATATATAAGTTAATCAATCCATCTCTCACAAAGTCTTAAACTCCATCAGGAATGACCATCTATATTCAGTCTGTTTCCTGTATGCAAATTAAGAATCCAGAGAAATTACTCCACACTAGATAACGAGGCAATGCTCTTGCTATGGGATCCCACCTGTCTGCTCACCAATGACATCTCTTCTGGGATTTGTCCATTACTATACATCTGACCCTATTTCATAGCATGTTATTTTGGATCTAAAAATTCTCTGGTCTTGGTTGTGCTGTTGAGATGGTGCAGGGAATGCTGCTGGTTCAGTAGCAATGCTTCATTAGAATAATCACACCTTGCAACTTCCCTATTACACCTCCTGCATGCTCTCAGCACTGAAGGCCAGCAACTATGACTGCTCTTTGTTATATGGAAGCAAAGTTGCTTCTCATTGCCATTATTATCTTGGTGCATGCATGACTGGGAGACCAAGCAGAAAGTGAATTTTTTACTTCAGTGTCTATTTTTGTGTCAGCCATGTGACAGGATTTCTGCTCTTCCAGAGTATGCAGTACATCCACTGGCATTCCTCCATGAGCAGTTTTTGGTGGTGAGCTTTGAGAGACACACAGAGACACAGACATTTCTTTTTATATACTGCATCTATTGCATTCTGTTTAAGTATAAATTGACAGAGATTTTCTGCTGAGTTAACAGTTGAATTTTTCAGGGAAAGCTGGAAGAGATTCCCCGTTCCACACCTTTCTAAGAAATTCACTATCTGGGAAACAGGACCAGACAAGACAAAAAGCTGTGCAATTATTTTTAACAGGATAAAAATAATGTTTAAAAATAATGTTAAAAATAATGTTTATGGTGTAACTGACACAGCTATTGTAGATTCTTTCTTCTGGATAGCTACAAATACTTAGTTATGAAGAATTTGCCGTAGCTAAATACATAAAATGAATGACATGCATTCCATAACCTTATATTTATATTAATTATGTCTTACTTTTCTGCAGGTGATTGTCCCTCTCTATTTATGGTTCTAATCTATCTGCTAAAAGGCATCAAGTAATTATTTTGTAAATGCATTTTGCTACTCTATGCATAATTTCTTCTTAAAGGTGTAATTTAACCATTGTATATGTTTTGAAATTATAGCCATAATTTCAGAAAAATCAGTTATGTTTATATTGCTGTGAGAGTCTTCTGTTAAATCAACACAAAGTTTTATTCTTCTCTTCACAATTCTCTAAATGCAAAATTATTAATTCAAACTCTTAGCTCACTATCTGACACAGACTTGCAACTCTTGCAAACTCCTCAGAGACCATGATATAATCCACAATCTTCTGGTCACTTTCCATTTTGTGTTGAGAATTAAATTTTCCAACACTTGATCCTTGCATGGTCAAGGCAGAACTTTTTTATGTAGAAAACTTGCCTAACCTAGGTCTCCTACAGTGTGGTATTGAAACTTCATTCTGAATCCAAAAAGAATACTATTTTTCAGAAAGAAAAGTATGATTTTGAAAAACATCATTGGTGAGTTTGAAAGAGATAAGTCAGAATGGAAATGTACAGTAGTATGTAAAGATGCAAGTTTTAAGGCTCAAAATACCACTACTAATTCAATATCAAGGTTTAGAGGATGACTTCAGAAGCAAATTCTTAAGTGATCAAACTCAATTGATGATATTTTTCATAAATCACATTCATAAGTGCCCTGAAAATAAACTGCCTAGTGTTTGCATTAACTTCAATTGCATTGGAAGTGCTAGGCTCACCTGTTTAATTTTAGCTAAATTCCAACTGAGTTAAAGATTAGGGGTTGAATTAGTCTGTTTTGTGGTGGACTGAATGAACGGGTTGGTTGGGTTTTTTTTGATTGCAACCTTTAGTTTTCCAAAATCAATCCACATTATTTATGTTTCAGAGATGCCTGTTTTCTGCTGTTTGAAAGTTAGCTGTCCTTACATGTGCTGCAAAGAGCCTGCAACAATAGAAATGAGAAATTTCCATTCTTCCAAATCTAAGACAATCCTCATAAATATTATAAAGGTAAAACAGTGTTCAGGACAAAGTACATCTCCAAATAATTTTTAATTTCTTGTTGATTAAACAACCTCTAAAACAAAATAACAATGTAGAAAATATTAAAATAATGATGTTATTGTGTTCTACCCTTACTTCTTCTCTGAGTCAGTATTTCTACACATGAAGATGTTTAGGTGCTCTCAGGTTCATTTGCTCCTAAAAACTTGAACATTTTCTACTAACTATGAATAGGGCAGTATTGTTCTCATGCTATTAAAAATGAAACACAATAAATATTATCTAACAGAAGGAGGGAGAAATTTCCCTAGAATAGAAGGCAACAAACTGTCAGCTCTATTTGGACAAGAACTTTAATTTTCAACTAAGCAATCCCATGTACTAGGAAAAGAAAATCTTTTCAATTTGGAGGACTTTGACAAATATTAATATATCACAGTTGCAATGGGATTCATTTGTGCTGTGGAATCTAAGAGGTCAGTACATCTGTAAAGACTTATAGTACTTAAGAGATGATCGTACAAGACATATGGTTTAATCATGATGTATTTAAGCCTTTTTTATCTGCTTAAGAATTCAATGTTTTTCTTTCTCTAATTTAAGAAACCATTTGTGATTCCTCTCAACAACCAAAAAAGTATTAATACAGCAGCCAGAGGGTATTAAAAATGGACTGAGAAAAGTCAAAATTATGTAACTTTAATTGATTGCAACAATTATTAAAATATAGATATAATGTTTTGAGTGTTATTCTCTATAGGCTTGACATCACACTATTAATTTTTATATATGGGTGAATTTCCTATAGAATCTCATTTATAGTGTGGTAAATCTTCAGAGGAAGATAATGAAAATGTAGAAGGACTCTGTGATTTATATCTCAGCATTAATATGTTTGTGTCACTAAAGCCATCATCTAAGAGCAGTTTATTTTTCTAAAACCATGTCCTCCCAAAAATGATCATAACCACTGTTTTATTTTAGAATGCTAACACATGCTAACACACAGTGCTGCATGAACCATGGTGGAAAAAGCCTGCCAGGGCTTTAGGTGTCTGCTTGCCACCATTGCCCAACTTGCCCTTCATCATCTTGGAGTGCCTGTGCTCCCCCCACTCACTGATGGCCACTATTTGGTAAAGGAATGTGGAAACCACGAGCTGTAAGACTACTCCCTTTGACAAAATTATGGGGAGCTTTCTACCCAGAAGTATCTAATCCAAAGAGATTGTAGCCTTTTCAAACTGCACTTACTGCAGGTGGCCTGCCTGTGGTGTGACTTGGAATTGAATGCTCAAATCTGCAAGTGCAGGTCAGGTGTGCAGGCAGCCACGCAAAACAGGCTGTTGAAAAAGGTGCATGGCTACAGCAGCACCACATGGAAATATGACTCTCTCCTCTAAACTCAGCCACCAAATATCACCTTTCAGGAATGATTTTCTATTTTGTATTCTCCTCGGTCTTACCATTTAACAAATAATACTTGTATGTCATCTATCTAGCAGTAGAACAGACTATAGAGAGCACATATAGGACATGAAATATATTCTTTTTATCACCCAAAGTAGGGTTAATATTAAAGGTCATTAAAAAAAAATCCTAAATTAAAAGTTATTAAACAGTCCTGCTCATAGATTATCTGATTATGGACTAGGAAAAAATACTAGTTAAAAGTTAATTCTAGAGTATTAACTTGCACAGTCTTAAACATAGGGTTTAGTCTTTAATAATAATCAAGCCTACAAAGAAAATCAAGGGAAAAAAGATATAATCTTAGTGCAGAACACCCATATGTTAATTCATACTGTAGACAGGAAGATGCAGTTTAATTTTACCTTGTTCAAGCAGTTCCTATCAAGTACACCAGGATTTACTTTTATCTGTTAACAGAATGATCTTTCATACTATTCACTGACATATGTTGAAATAATTTTCTAAGGGAAGAGAAGATTATCTTTAATACATATAGAAGTTGTAAATCTGTGATGTACATAGGACTAGGCTTCTGAAATCTGTAGTTTAAGCTCTGAGCATAACCATGCCCAGTAGTGTATTTCTAGCACTATGATGCATCTCAAAAAAAGATCAAAGGCAGGAAGATGGGGGCCATTTTATAGCAGGAATCTAGCGGCAGCAAAGACTACATGAGAGAATAATTTGATAATTTATTAATCAGAAATTTTAGAACACAGTATATGCTTCAGCTGGGTACCTAATTAAAGAGGAACTCTGCCAATTCCTGAACTTTGTGGTTTTGGCTTGATCTGGAAGACCTAAGAATTTGATTTGGCAAAGATTTGGTTGTAGATGGAGGCTGTTCTGGCTAGTACTCTATTGGGTGTCCTTGAAGAAGCACAGTGAGCTTGTAAGATAAGATGTGAGATTTCACCCATTGGTATCTCACATAGCATTAAAAGGACTGAAGGACAGCAATAAGCTTATTTGTTTCCTAAAATACCTGTTATATTCAGTGAGGGCACCATCCTACCTTCCTTTCTTAAATAAGTAAATATTTATTGTAGGCGAAAGGTGCACTTACCATGAGGGATAAAATTTGCCCTTGTGGTAATATACCTTATAATTTATGCTCTGAATGAATGTAATTGTCTAATCAAAAAGATTCTGCAGAATTTCCTTTGCAGATACCTTCCACATGTGGTTATGGTAGAACCTCATGTGGTACTGCCAGTATTCTGAGTCTGCTATGCATGATTTGGACAGGCAAAGGATTTGGATCTAATACTCAGTCTCTATCATTAGGCAGCATCAGAAAATGGACTCAGAACTGAAAAAAAAAATTGTATTCTTATTTGTGCAATACCTTAAATAGTACACCAATGTTTTCTTTAGGAAAATCATATTTTGTCATGCTTAAGTTTTCCTTCATGAGTTTTATATTGACAAGTTGCTTTGCAAGTGGTTTTATTGTAATCCTGCTTTTTAATTACATTACATGTTGGTACTTACCAGCCATTTTTTTGAATCTAAAAAGTCCTGGTCATTTTATGTTCAGACTATCAGCAGCCAGACACTGTTTACTTTTAGCGACTGCAGCGTGTTTATGTGTGTCTACCTCAACAATTAGAAACAAATCGCCCAGAAAGGACGTAGTCTTAACATCTAAGTAAATAATGGAGATGGATAAATGAAAATCACTAAATCAAGATGAAATACATTTCTAAAGCTATGTCAGCTGTGCTTTCAGGCCCAAGGAAAACAAAATTGATCACCTGGTCACAGTCCAAGGTTAAAGGTCTGAAACAGAGACTGCTGACACTTAGGTAAATGAACTGTTTAAAACAATAGGATGAGAGAAGTTTTCATCTAAAAGGGAAAAGAAGAAAGGAATATATGTATATAGAGCAGTGTGGCCTTCAGAAATATGTAAAGACTTTTTACCTTTTTTATTTTCTTCTGAAAGAATTAGAGATGCAAATTCATCTGAAATCAACTCAGTCCTTTCACTGATTCATGAATTTCCAGGTCTCAAAACAGATTTCAAATTATGTTCTATACTCCAGTACAGAAGGGAAAAATCAGCTTTAAAATTTAATTTTTTCCCCTCTGTTTGCCTTCTAATTCTTAATGTGTTAGAAGCATCATGTTCTCAAGACTGCTTATCAATAAATAATTTTTAAATGTTTGTAAAATAATAACAATAAAGTAATCTATACAATGATGTTTCATCCCATGAAATGAAAAAAATGCAGAAAACTGTACTCCATGGAATTTTGGAGGTTTCGGTACTTCATGAATGTGTAAGACTCAACTCTGTTTGAGGGAGTATTATTGGCATCACAGTAAGATTTACAGGAGGATGACTTGCATGGAGGATGTCATGCAAAGCCACAGAGATTGGGTTTTCCAAGGATTGTCACACTGGATTTATTATTTTCTTTAGCATGGAGTCTATTTAATATGAAATTAACACAGTAAAAGTTAACACTGTGTTGGTACTGTAGCAAAATAGGCAAAATAAGCCCTACTCCCAGAAAATAAGGGACTATGAGATAAACAACCTTTTTCTCAAGATTAACTAAGAATCATACATCCAACTCAAGTTTTGATTATAGCCTGAACAGATAACAGTGCAAATTCAAGATGAAATGCTGTTAGAAATGAGGCTGTCAGCAGTCTAAACTAACAATTGATCCTTTCACTCAGCCAAAGGGATATCATTATAATTATTAATTATTTCATTTTTACTTGTGCCTTAGCCCAGATAAAGCAAAATGACTGCATTTTCAGAAACTGTTACTTTTCAGTCTAAGATGGTTACTGCATCACCTCCAGTCAGAATAAAACATCTCTGTTGTGTATCAAGATTCATCACCCAGCTGAGCTGAAATTCCCTGTTTGCTCTGAAATTGTGGTCTCCTGCATGACAGTAAAATTTGTGAAGTCCCATCTCCAGGTTGCCCTGACATTTATTAAATATTTTAGCCAGAAAGAAACATTAAGAAGGCCTACAGACTAGGAAGACAATTGAAAAACCTCTAAGAAAGGAAATATCTTATTAATTCATTAAGTCAAACTGCTTGTATCTACACTTGTATGACTAGAATTATGGTTCATTAACTTCATTTCTTTATATGAGTTAATTAGCTCAGAGGAGGCCAGAAATTAATTACCAGCTTATATAGTTTGTGCAGAATGGCATTCTGTTTATTTAGTTTCTCCTATTAACTTTTAATCTCTTCAAACAATAAAAGAGGTAATTAGTATTTTATAAACAAAAATGAATGCAACAAAGGCAAATAATTTGCCAAATAGTGAGGCTCCTGTGTGGAACCTGATAGTTGTGTGGTTCAAGTTACAGACCTTTTCAATGTTAAGTATAAGCAAAAGGCGATTGAAAATATAGGTAGTCTTCAGGCAGGGCCATGCAATCCATCATGAAAGAAGAGCTACCTACTAATACCTCACAGAGCAGAAAAAAGAGCCTTAAAAAGTTTCCAGCTGTTTGAAAATAATTGCCCATGTATTCAGCTACAGTAACAGTTGTAGCCAGCTTCACTAAGGTATGGGATCAGAGCAGAAAAGAGTGGGAAAACAAAAACAAACCACTTTCATTTAGGTAAAAAAAATACACAACAGAACATTTGAATGAATATACAGGCACATAAATGGGTGTACTATCAATGCTAACTATAAAATTGTAATGCAAAAAGATCAAAAGTCAACACTGCCAAGCCTTTAACTAAGGTTTCTACACTAACTATAATATGTATTAAATCTGTTTAGCAATTTATAAGATTAAACCTTGCATTTTGAGGACATGTATTGAACTTTGCTTCATTTATTCCCTCTCCAGAGACTGCATACGTGATATTCTTTGTGACTTTTGATAATTTTAATAAGTACATGCTGTATCTACAAAGATACATCACAGAGTCGATGTTCATCATCATCTCTTTGGTGTACATGACAAAATAAATGCAAATATGTGTCAAGCATGTTACTTAGGAAATATTTCAGGAAATTCTTGATGAGTGTTTAAGATTTTATTAGCACTATTTATTCACTTCCCTACATCTGCAAAACCAGGTGCCTTTGTCCAACTCTACAAAACCCGGAGAGAGCCATAAAAACCCTCTTTAAAAATCCTAAAGCCACCATGAACTTAAAGTCTGTAATCTTGAGCCATTCATGGACTAAAACCACATTGTGTGTCTCATTGAAGAGTGAGCCTAAGCCCTTCCCACTGGTATCCATTTAAAGTTCCTGTTATATATTTCATACTGTGAGAACTGAGAACTGCTAATGTTTCTGGGCACAAGAAAGTGTTATAATCCTACCCTTTCTTATCCTTGGGCTCTGTGCAATTAGTGGAAGCAAAACCATAAAATATTGTGGGGTGGATTGTTTTGCCTGTATAAGGCTTCTTGAAGAGTGGGTTGAGTCTCAAAATAAATTGGTTGCAAGACACTGGCTAGATTTGTTAGGCAGAGAGTAATTTTTATTATATGGTTCTATAATTCATCATTTACCTATAAAATTAACAGTCACTCTATACAGCACTGCTTTTGGATAAGGAAGGAAAAAGTACAATTAGTATATTAACCATTTACCAGTAAGGCTTAATTGCTTTATTTTTTTTTAAATTAAATAATATGATATGGCCAAAATAATTAGAGATGCAAATCCATCTGAAATCAACTGAATCTTTTCACTGATGCATGAATTTCCAGGTCTCATAACAAAATAATATGTGTATTATAATAACATAATGTAATATAATATAATATAATATAATATAATATAATATAATATAATATAATATAATATAATATAACATAATAGTATAGTATAATATAATATAATGTAATGTAATATAACGTAATGTAATATAACATAATAATATAATATAATATAATATAATATAATATAATATAATATAATATAATATAATATAATATAATATAATATAATATAATATAATATAATATAATATAATATAATATAATATAATAATGCATTCATAAATGACTTTCATTACAGTCTTTAAATGGTGGGCATTTGAACAAGAATCCCCTGGTTAGTGGTGTTTCATTTGTGTCATAAAACCAACATAAGAAAACCTTGTTGAAGTTGCTCAAATCCAAAACAGCACAGGTCTACCTCAGGCATAGTGGGGTAAGTTAGACTCAGCTAAGAGTCAGAAGACAACAGAAAAACCTAAATGACTGCAAAGAGACAAGAAATGCACTGAAATCCTACACTTCAGGACTCTTTCCACCTTCATCTAACCTAAAAAATAGGTTAGATGAAGTTGGAAAGAAAAAAACCTTTCTCATATTTGGTTTTATTATGAGGTCACCACATGATATAAACAAAAAAACATTTGGAATAAATCAAAGAAAGATTCTGCTAGAAGTAAAAAAACCCTTCATTTACACAACAGAAAGATAATATCCAATAACTTTTATTCTTGTATAACTCTAAGAATAAAAGCCACAATACTTAATGCTATTTCTAAGGCTGTGGCAATAAAGGATGAAAAGGTAACTTTCTCCAGTGTGCTAGAGACTTTGAAAAGTAAAGGAATTCGAAAGGATTTCAAGGCATTCAATGAGACCTGAAGCTGATTGTATCAATGCTTCATCAATGAAACACAATATTCCCCACTATCTCTTCAGTGTACACAAAGGTCTTCATTGGAATTGTTTAAGTCATCACGATTAATTTGGGACTCTGACAAAGAATAGAATTTTCCTTTCTCTCTGTGTCTTGTATTTTATTATTCTTTTGTCTTAAAATCCTCTTGATGTGAAACAGCTGTCATCTTCAACCTGATTAACAGATAGACATGGGTTCTTTATTGCCAGCATTAGCTTTACAGCACAAATCACATGGCTTCAAAAGGCTGGGGAAACGATCAAACTGCTCATGACTATTACAAATGGGTTCAAGCAATTCTCCATTCCTAACTGATGCTGCCTTTGCATGTGGTTTTTCCCAGATAATTCCTGAATATGCAGACATGCCGTGTCAAGTTGATTCCTACAAAGCTGACAACAAACAAAACTAAAACTCTCACTAAGCAGTTCTGGACAACTTAGCATGATATATATACATTTTTATTTTTTTTGTAAATTGCCCTTGTTATTTCAGCCTAGAGACATCAGTAACATTTATGTGTATAGAGGTGAAAAGAAGGAAAGTGGCAACTTTTGAATTTTGCCATTACTTTTGATTTTAATGGTAGAATTACATTATGCTTTTGGAGAAGTAGAAATAAATAAATCTGATGTAGCAGCTCAGGAACTTTAATGTATTTGTACAAACATCCCTGATGCATTCAAAATGAGAATTTTTGAAGTTCTTTTGTTGTCAGTTCAACATTTTCTCTATTTTCATCTTTATTTACAATTTCTATTTCCACTACACTGCTCATTAAATCATTTTAGAAAGAATTTTATGTATTCCCAGGCTAGCCTGAAAAGAATATGTGCAATTTCTTATGATTTGTAAGATACAGGAGAATTCTCACCCCTTCTACAACCTCATCTCCTTCTGTGATCCATCTTCTTTCTCTCATTGTCTACTAAAGAGAATTCTCCCAGTGTCCTCACCCCCCACAGATACCCTGCAGATACTCAAACACTTAACCTGCACTTTGCTTAATAATCTCTGACTTCTGCTTCAGGTCCCATTTAATCTATGGCATCATCTACTGCACTTCAAAATCCCCAAATACCCTCCTTCTCTAGAGACCCATGTGGCTAAATATTCAACACCATTTTCTCATCTGAAAAATGATTATTTCCTCTGACAGGTTCTATCTCTAAATATTGCCACCAGATACTCTTTCATTACTTCTCCTCTTTTTGGTACCTACTAGCTTTACAGATCTAAAGGGTTTTGCCAGACCTGGTCTCCTCTCACCTTCACTTCCTCATTCTTCCATAAAGTTTTCACAAAAGATAATCTTGAACAACGGGGCATCTCCCACTTCATGCTAGTTGAATTTAGGTGAACAGCTTGCTCATTTTAGTTTGGATATTTTTTTTTTCTTTAGATATTTGCTGAAGCTTGGATTTCCCTTTCTCTTTGCTTTTTTCCCTACATTTATCAAGTTATTTTGTAATTTACACCAACTTTCTCATTGATAACAGATATCAGCATCTTCTCTCTGATCCTAGTCGTCCTGTGTCCCTGTTTCCTTTTCTTCTGCCACATCCTGTTTGACCCCTGCCTTTCACTTCTTCCTCTTCAGCAAATTCTTGCTGAAGCAAAGAATGTCTTTTCTTTGTGAAGACTGCTGCATTTCAAATATTATCCTCAACTGGGAGCATCTGCTGTTCACCTAAAATCATTTCAAAGTCCACCACAAGCTCTTCTTTGGAAACCAAATTGCTTTGCTCTAGGAGGTGCTAAATGACAGCTTCCCTCACATGTGACACTGACTTGCAATTTACTCTGCTGATCTACTTGAGAAGCAAACATGACAAGACAATGATAAATGTCCACATATTATGGATATGCAAAGCCACTTCAGTAATTTCTCATTTATAAATATATACAATGCTCCTTTTGTGTTCTTCATCATTCTTTGAGTACAATGCCATAGCTATGACCCATTATGATCCCATCTCCTCCTGTGTACCCACAGTTCCCTTTTTTCTTTTACTAACTAGTTTCCTTATGATTCTTACTCATCCCTTTCAAACTTGCAGATTGATACTTTGCTGCTGCTTCTGCACTAACAGTCTGCAACTGTCTAGCCAACATCCTCAGACTCACTGACTCCATTCCTTTTTTAAATGCAGCAGTAACCCAATCTTTAATCAGCACACTGCAGCCCGGTTCTGCCTGCTTTTTGCTTACAATTTCTTAACCTTTATGCCCCTCCTAACCTTCTGTTCCTATCATTTTTCACTTCAACCTTCTATAGCTTTGTCCATTTTGGTAAATCTTTCGTAGGGTATTTGTATGAATAATGAGATATAAAATTACAGTGTGCTCTACTAAGCATGACAAAGGTCATCTTTCCTGCTTTCATGAAACCTGGTCGCACATTTTGGGTATTTCTGTGACCAGAAGCCTTCTCATCTTGATGCATATGAAGTTAACCTTTGTCATTCCTGCATTCATTTTTTTGACATGTCGTCCCAACTATGGCACCTCGGAAAGGGAAGTGAATATATAATGTTAGATATGAGACTTTCATATTCACAGGCAGCCTACTGAACTATTTTCAAAAAGCAGGATTTGCTTCCAAAATCTAACCTGCACAACTGATTTTTTTCTCCTTCCTCTTTGTCAAATTCTTGCTATGATGAGTTATTTTAACATGGTCTTTTCTTACAAGTACCTCTTTTGCAGTCTCAATGAAAGGCATGTTTTCAGGGTCTATCAAGCCCATGCTAGATAGTAGCAGAAGAATTTGTTGCAACCTTTATAAAATCCTTTCACCATCTTTCCCCAGCAAGAATGTTTCTACAATTATTTTAAATAAAGCTATATTTCCAGTGGCTTTTTTCTTTCTGTTTTAAATCCCTCCTAAAAATTTCCTCACCATAAATCCACAAACTACAAGACATTAATCCAGCCCATCCCTTCTCCTCCCTACATCCAACCATCTCATTAAAGTTTTTGTCTCCTCTTTCTTATGACTGCATACCAGCATCCGTGCGAAGTTCATATAGCCAAGGTGGTGTACACTGTGGCACCATCGTGGAGGAGAGGAAATGATCATTTTTCCTCCTCATGCAGTCTTACTATTGACCAAGGTTATTCTCTTTATCATGTGCAGATTTTATTGAGTGATGCCAAGTGAGATGAATAGAAGCAAATAATGACAGTGCTGCAGTGATGAAATGAGAGACAGAGGTCGTCTAGGTTTTATACTGAACAAATTGAGTCACATCCACTTCTCATCCATTATTTAGGGGTGATTGGGCAGGCTTGGCTTCTATAGATTTGATAATCATTCAGATGTCCATATTAAATATGTAACATAAATTTCTCATTTGGCTGTCGATGACTTGTCACCACAAAACAACAATGCATAAAAAGGGCTTTAATGTATGGATTCTCAGAAATATTTGACATAAATAAATATGTAAAAGGCAGATAATAAAATCTGTTTCTGTCTGCCTGCCAGCTAGCCTTCATGTCAGACTGGACAGCCCCATCTAATACTGTGATTTTATGCAGCTGTATCCTATGAATATTGGCCTGCACACTAGAGATTAAAGCACAGCAGATGTTTCTCTGCAGGCTAACAAATATATCACCCCTGATAACGAATGACAAATGTTGTTCCATATTGTGTCAGACAAAACCAGGGCTCTTGTAAAACAAGTGTTACAGCTGGAATAGGATATTTTAACACAGTTACCTAAGGAGTAGACAAACAGACAGCCGCCTGCTCAAAAGGTAGCAGAATCCTAACCTGCAGACATGCAGGCATAGCAGCTATCAAGTAATGGAGTTCAGGAAAAGAGGGAAAAAACCTTCTAACAATAATATGAAATATTCAAGGCTTTCTCTGTACTTTAATTAGATGTTTGCGTGTGATCTTGTCATGGATCATTTGTAGCTATCCACCACTATTCCTCAGTTGTAGTGATACGAGAGCAGGATTTGGTGTGGAAAAAGGGAATGTAATGTTAGGAGACACAGAGAAAGTCATCCTGTTATAGTCCCAATGATGAGTTTATTTCGTTTACTATCCTGCAGACTCATGTTATCCCAGTGGCTTCCAAGAGGCTGAAAGATGAATGTAAGGAGAGGAGGAAGGACAAAAATAGCCTGTGTATTATGAAATATTGCACTTGGCTAATTTGTGTACTGCATTGTTATTTATTACTGTTTTATTTGGGTCATTTTTCCCCCTTGTGCATATTAGCAATGTGTTAATGTCTGGTCAGCAGCACTCCTTAGCAGCATGTCTTGGGAACATGGAGGTAATAGTAAGTTCTCCCTCTTTCCTATTTGTGTATTTGGTATCCTTTATCTTGTCCCTGGCAAAAATAAACCCTATAACCTTCACTGGAGACAAGGTGCTTGAAAAGTCAGCAGGCAAGGAAGATAGGATCATATTCTGATGCTCAGAATATTTGGAACTTTCAGCTGCTGTACCTTCTGAATGTATGCCAGTAGCATTTTTTTCCTTAGCTGTGGAGTTGCTGTTTGTCCACTGAATTGAGTACTAAAATAAATACAGTTTTACTGCCAGCACAGACAACGGAGGAAAAAGGCAATACAGCAACATGGCAACTTTCAATCACTTCCTGACTTGTTAATGAACTTTTTTTTCTCTTTTCTAACTGAGACTTTGCTTTTGAGCTACGGTGTTTTCCCCAAGCCATTTTATACAATGAGATGGTAACAGTTGTTTGTTTGACAAAGCACGTACTATTTAGAACACAGATGTTTGATTATTATTTATTTCTCTCTGAAGCCTGCTAATTCAGTCCCAAATGATCTTTTTTTTTCTTTTTGCTTAAATTTAATTTGGAATGTATGTTGTTGGTAAGTGACAGATAGTTTAATTATTAATAGGATCCCTCAATGTGATGCACCATAGTTTTAAAGTCATCTGGGGCCAAAACAACACTACTTCCTTCCTTCCTTATGCTTCTGGGATTCCTTGAAGAATGCAAAGGTAATTACAAAACTCATGACAAATCTGCATGTATTATGTCCTTTCCTCAACATTTGTGCTTGCCTATGGTTTTACAAAGTGCCGCTCTTACTATGAAATGGTAATGAATCAGGAGAGACTTCTGCTATGGTTGCTTCCTTGGGAGAATGGACTATCTGGGGAGCAAGGGGAGGGGGAGAGCAGAGGAAAAAAGAAAAGGAAGGAGGAGGTTAGGATGCTGAATGCTGCTGCTGCAGTACATTATACTGAGACAAAGGTGGGTGCACTCAGCCCCCATAAAGGAGTGTGACTCCATGGGATCTGGCTGCTGTCACAGGGAATAATTAGTAACATTATCAAAATATGAGCATGAAAACAGGATTGAGGAAATATATCAGGGAAAAAAACTCTGAGGTATAAACTACTCAAATAATTGACAATTTCTCCATGCTTGGCATGTCGTAATCTCCTAGAGAGGTTTTTTTACTATGGTGATGAATTGCACTTTCTAAGATATTAAATGTCTTCCCTTCATAAGTTCGTGGCACTGAGGATATTTCATATTTCCGTGGAAGTTGTGTATCAGTACAAATTGGGAGTGGGGGGGTGTGTTTGCACAGATTCTGCTTCTAGTGTATAATATGCTGCTAATATTGGAAAGCTGCAGAACTACTCACAATGTAGCTTAAGCTTAGATATGGGCCTAAACCTGGGTTATGTCCTTGGACGTTGGAACAGAGGATTATTCCAGATCCTAAACTGATCTATTCTTCCCAAAGCTTTCAAAAGAAGGAATATGGTTACAGAGAGACTACCTTTCCAACTACAGACAGGACTATAAAAGATGTGAATTTAATATTGAAACAAGTTTGGAAATTCAACAAATGAAAGGCCTTACAGGACACAAAATGGTGGGCATCACTTGACTGATCTGAGATTTTAGGTTTAATAGGCTGCAAATGTTAAGGCTGGCAGCTGGGAAGTGAAAGGTGAAAGTTTCTTGGTGGAAATCTATCAACATAACCCAAATGAGATCATAGCTAAGAGGGTTGTCTTTAATCAGCAAATATGGTATAAAAACCTACTCAACAGACAGAATATTTTAACTGGTAAAATGCAAACAAACTTTTATATATTTTACTCATGTAATTGAGACTACTGCTAATGTGTAAAATCCCTTCCTGCAGAGAAGCATCAATAGAATGCTACCAACAGTTTAATTTTTAAATATTGCATCCCACCAAACAGGTTAGCCATTCCACACTATTACTGATTTGCCACTGAAACCTCTGACAAAACAGCATTAAACAAATTGTGCAATGATCAAAGAAGAAAACGTAAATTCAGGGGAAGTTTTTCGATTCTTCCTTTTCTTGCACATAAGACTATTAAACTCAGACAAAGGACACTCAAACTATATTAATAAAATTGTAACTATCTCAAAAATAATATCTAACCTGATTTTAAAATGGAAGTTACTTATTTTGATGAGCAGGCGTCCTTTGGAATTTTATTCAAGCTGAACAAAAAACATGCCTCCTAAAGACAGCACTTCTGACAGTCTGAGTGCTTCATAAATCGTTTTGGAAAAGTAGGGTTTACAATTCTCAATACTATAGGCATTTTTGAATATTTCTCTTGCCAGTCACTATTCCTTTAGAACAAAATGACTGGAAAACAATAGCCATATAGTCATCAGTGAATTTGACACATTATGTCAGGATGTAAACCTGACATAATGTGGAGAGTCTATTTATCAAGATCTTGAATATTTACTTATTTATTTTTCAGTACAAGCCAGCCATTGCATTAAAAATAAAAAAGGAGACAGATACATAGGAGAATATAGTAGGTTATCACTCTTGTGTATTTTGATGCTTTCTAAATAATGATAAAAAACCCAACCCAAAATATTATGGAAAATTTTATTAGAGAAAGGTGCCAAAACATGGTATCAAGTAAAACACAAGGTGAGTTATAGACCAATGTACATATATGGCTGAATGAAAGTAGCCAATATAACTCTTAACTTAAAATTTAATACTGATTTAAGCTTTCTGTTTTAGTTAAGAAATAATAATCCCCTAATTATTAAATATGAATGCCTATTTAACTATAAGAGCCCTAATTCTGGGCTGGGGGGAATGGGGGAAATGGCGGGGGGACCAAAAAGGAAAGTAAAAATCCACAAGAAAAACAAAAACTCCCAACACTTCAACAAGCAAAAATTAATCAGATTATCTTTAAATCTCCTAATGAATGTTTCCAAATCTCATTTTACTGCATTATTCTCTGAGATTCTACTTTGAAACTTCATTTTTTTTATTGTGGGAGCAAATGAACTCAAAAATCAGATGTAAACAAAACAAAACTGTTGAGTTGATTCCTGGGTGAAATCATAGTTTTCAAAATGTAATGAAGAGATGAGACTTCTTTCTAAGACACTTGTCTCTTTTTTTGCGTTTTGCCGTTTTTCTACAGAGCTTCTCCTGTCTATATTTCTTGAGAACTGGCCCAGGAAGAGAGCAACACCCCAAACCAATAAACCAAAAGAATTGGAAATTCTGGCTATTTGTCCTACCAAGAAGCAGTCCAAGTCCTCCTTTCCAATCAATAGTACAAATTCCCTTGACTGCTCAGGGGCTTTGGCCCCCTTTTCTCACCAAGAGCTGTTTCACAGCAGTGGAAGGAGCAGCAGTCTGTCCATCCAAGGCTTTGGCAAAGGGCACCAGGAGTCACTCCTTCACACAAGGCCCTTTTCTCTCCAGAATGATTCTGCCTCCAGGCTCCTGCCTGGGATTGCTCTCTTTCTGCTCAGTACAGAATCAGCAGAAAGGCAGGCACATTACTGTCAGTGCCCAGGAATGTGACTCTCCCACATGGTCTGACTGCATTTGTAGGGCTTCTTTGCAGTGAAGCATTTTTTCTGACTTTCTGCCCTGCATGTACTAATCACCTGAAAGACATTCCAAAGACAAAAAATTTGTATTACATGGGGCCAGATTATTTCCTATTATACAGTAAAGGCTGTCCCATGTCCCTGAATTTAGTAAAAAGTCACAGCATATTTTCTGCCATGTGAGAGATGAATAATTGTGATTACTGCTGAAAACCACATTAAACCTTAGGGAAGTCTATGCAGAAAACAGAGGAAAGTGGCTGAGCTTCATTTTGGAATATTTACTTGTGCCCAAAGGCTGCAATTGGGATGATGAGACTTGGAAATTTATAATTCCTAATGGAGACTTCAGATGTTCTTTTTTATCTCAAAAGCTGCTTCAACATAATGATACCTGTAAGACAACCCTTCCCCCTCACTCCCAAGTTTCCTCTATAACTTCTATGAACACAGAGCTTATCCTCTAGCTATAATTAACTCAGATGCTTGGACACCTGGTAGGAGCTCTTCACTGCAGTGACAAAATGTATATATGGTTTAAAAAAAAATCTTTGTTGAGAATGCCTTTTTTTCCTTATAAGAAGACAAAACAGGACTAGTGGGAAAGAAGAGCCACTCAGCAGCAATTACATTAGATTCTCTGAAATGGAAACAATTAGCAATCAAGCACATGCCAAAATGAAGTTTTACAGGCATTTTTTACTTTAAAAATAAAGAAAAAAAGTGGTAATGATAAATATGCTTCTGTGTTGTCTCTGAAAAGTGCTTATTTTTAATAAAAATCACATTTTTCAGAGAAACAGCAGTGACTGT
The DNA here is from genome assembly GCF_028018845.1 of Melospiza georgiana. NCBI lineage: Eukaryota > Metazoa > Chordata > Aves > Passeriformes > Passerellidae > Melospiza > Melospiza georgiana. Next base: position 62,137,668 of record NC_080430.1, read on the forward strand.
TATGCTTTCAAGATAAGATCATTACATACAGCCCTTTGTAGCTTCTGATTAAGGGACATTAAGTGACATGATTTCCCTTTTAACAGGAGACACCATTCTCTGAATTCCTTTGGGCTGACAGTAAGATCCACATGTAATAAGTTAAAAAGATATTCCTTAAGAGTTTCTATAAGAAGGAAAATTCATAAAGCTCCTTCTGATCTAACATCAGAAAAACTGTCATTGCGCTCCTATATTTTTACACACAACATTTTGAACGGACTAATGACATATGGCCCATTTTTTGAAAGTCCAACATGTCTGGATACACAGAATTTACCATTAATGGATCTCCTGACCCTTGGCATGACTTCTGGATGTGCTGGACATGCCATGTTCAAGATGTTGAGATGATCTCCATATTCACATTGGCCACTGGTCTAGAACTTGCTGCCGGTGACTCAACAACTGCTAAAATTAGGGTGTTGAATGTCCATAAATCAATAAAGTAGCCAAAAATTATGGTTTGTTTTTTTTTTTTTTTTTTTTTTTTTTTTTTTTTTTTTTTTTTAATCTAGATAGAATTCTTACTGGAAAATAAGGCAGGTTGAGGAAATCCTGACTTTGGTAACTGCAGCCAGAAGGAAGCATAATGATGCAGAAGCGCTTTCCTTTCTCAAAACCATGTGGAGTTTACACATTTGTAGCACCCAGCCCTCTCTAATTCAGTGGTTTTGGGTTGAACAGGCCACGGAGGGAATGCTACTGATTCCTGCAGCTACAGAAATTGTTTAAGTAGACATCCACCTTATCCCAAGCACAGACTCATTCTCAGTGGACATTGAGCCATTACCTCAATAATGATGACTTTGAGGTGATTTTTGGCAATATAATTGTCAGAGGAATTATACTATCACAGAATATATCTCAGCCAGAAATTATCTGATAACTGTAGGATGTTCTTCTGAGACAGGTTCAAGTCATTGTCAGCTATTTAGTGTTTTTACACTTGTCCTGTGGAAAGATAACTAAAATGAAACCAGAAGGGTGTAAAACCTAAGTACACAGGGGCATCAAGGCCTTCATTGCAGAGAAATGCATGGATTCTAAGGGGCTGAACATGATGATGAAAAACATATTAGGGAAAGAGTGCAAACAAATCAACTTTTTATTCCTATTAGAGATCAAAATAACTATAGAGAGACTATGAAACATCATCTGAGATAGGACTTGTTTTTACCTATGAAGGAGGGAATAACCTCCTACTGCTTAAAATTAATAAATATGAATGTCAACTAGTTAACAATAAACAGCTAAAAACAACCAACGACAAAAAAATACCCCAAACAAACCTTACAGTCATATCACTTCCTCCAGCTGGAAAGAAATCAATACAAACACTCCTCTTTTGTCATACTGTCTAAATGTAATTGATGTACAGTAAACAAAACTGAATTTAACCAAAGATGAGAAGAAACAAATTCACCCACAAACTCTGGAAATTTGTTTGGAGCTCATATTCAACCTTTTATGTTCTGCTGCTTAGCATCCCTCTCCTCCTACCCCAACCAATTAAGACGAACACTATATTTCTCCCCTCCTTTTTTGGTCAAAGAATCTTGGCACAACCAGCACAAACAAACTTTGCTAACAGCTTTAAACTTGGAAGGGCCGCTTTTTAAATATTTGCCGCTACATAATTGAAACAGCTGTTTTAATGAGATACCTACTGTCATCATTTTACCCTGGCTGAGCTGGGTGACAACAAAGCAGTAATAACGAATTCAATAATAATTAACTCGGGTCATCTGCTCATCTGTCATGGCTCATCAGCTTTAGGGAGAAAAATCCCAGTGAACTTCTCTCTTTTGTGAGCTTTCCAAAACTCTGCAATAAAATGCTTAGAGAGGACTCTAGGTAGCCCTTCAAAAGTTCTAAGCAAACTGGTAAGTAGGTTAATTAAATTTTATGCATGTTTAAATGCTAATGATTACATTCCTAACATTACAGTGTAATCTGTTATGGAATGATGTCATGCAAGCAGTGGTTTTTAGTGCCTAACACATTTCCATCCTGATGTGGAGTAGCTCTGGATCATTTGTCGGAGGGCAGGAAGTTGACAGTGGTGTTTCGGAGCCAGGTTTTACATTTAGATCCTCTTCCTCTCTGCTGAATGTTAAGCAGGGGAGTTACAGAAAGCCACTGATTTTATGCCTACTGCCACATCACAGAGGGTGATCCAACATACCCATGGCGAGTTTTCTTTAGCTGCACAATAAATAAATAAATATAATAGCAATTCTGGGGAAAGCAGTAAGGATGGCATTACTCCCAAATTACTCTCTCCCCAAAAGAAAAAAAAGATAAATTTGCGACTCACTCTGAGGTAGGTTCTTTTTGTGATTTTTTTCTTTTCTCTTTCTCATGGAGATGAAAATATTTTTTCAGATATTAAAAAGTATTCTTTTAAGAGAAATCAAAGGCACTGGTGTATGTGGTTTGGGGTTTTTTTGTGAAATGATTTTGAGTGTAAAAAATATCTTTGAACATGGATTTTTTTTTTCTTTCTTCAGGGAAAAAAGCTAGTTCCTGCTTCTATGACAGATCTTTTCCTTAATTTGGATCAGCTTATGAATTCTTATTTTAATAAAGCTATGGGATGGCTGCTGCAAGCTTCTGAGCTCATTTTGCCATTTTGCTTTCAGTGAAACCTGACCATGCATAAAATTTAGGAGGTAGGTATTTGTTGGTTCATCAATAATCCCTACCTGTACACTAAATTTTTTTAAAATCCAGCTTCAAAAATTTTAAATGGCACTAGCATATTTTTTTCCTGTCAGTAATACTATGACCAGTTCCATTTTGTGAAAAGGTGGTGCTGTACACTGATTTTAAAAGCAGCAGTAACAAATATCAGATAAAACATCAGAATTTTTCCAACATGCTGGCTGAAATCTCAGAATGACTTTCAGTGATGCAATATGACATGAAAGGTGAATTAACCTTAGAGGATCATCATTATTAGAGGATCACCACCACATATGTCAGGTAATTAGACATCTAAGATTTCCAAAATCTCTGAATTTGTGACAAAGAGCATTCTATTCTCATCTCACTTTCTGGACTCTTTGGCAAATCTGATAAAGTTAATTTTTTTCTTTTGAAAACTATATGTATTGACTACTCAAGAATAACAATGTAAAATACATTATTTAGTTGCTAGATTAAAATTATTCCTAGGTATATGTATTAAACAAAATGAGCAAGTTATTTACTTCTGAATAAAAGCAAATAAACCTTCTAGAGGAAGAAGATGGTTTGACAAAGAACTAGGGAATGCTAAATAAATATAGGGGAAAATAAATTTTGAAATCTGCCAATATGAATGCTTTGTTATGTATTTTGCAATTAAGAAGCAGGATTATATTTGTACTACTCAGCTAAAGGACATAGACTTAAATCACTGTATTGCAGTAGCAGATGTGATGCATATTTCCAGAACAAAGGTTTTGAAAATTGATATGATGACTTCATAGACAGGTACGATCTGTACAGTGTAAATAAAAAATATGCTATGGGCAGGAGGTGGTAAATATTATGGTATGTAAGGACTAACAGTATATATTTTAAAATAAAATAATTTAATTTTCAAATATTTGTTACAAAAAGCACTTTGAAAAACTGCAGCATGAAACTAATTAGGTAAATATAAGCTTTACTCGGGAAGTGTTTTGTTGGGTATTTTATGCAAAATATTCCCATAACATATTATTTTCCATTTCCTCCTATTTATACAGTAGGTCATGGCACCCCAGAAGCATTGAAGAGAAAGAAAAATGTTTTCTTCCTGCAAGTCAAGATTATATATTGAATATATAGTAAATTTTGAATCCTGGGTGGCACCCATGGGATCAAATTCCACCATTTTCAAACCCAGTTTTAAAAATTTGTGTTTAGGTTGATTAAACTACTTTGCACAAAATAAAATCTGCTGAAAAATTATCATTAATTTGATACATTTTGTGAGAATTTACCAGTTTCAATGAAAACCCCAGCATCCCCAGTGTAAAAAAGGTCTGTCTGTGGTGGAAAGATGGTGACACTTACCAAAAGTACACGCTAGAAATTACATGCAATGAGCCTGTTCTGCTCAGTGTCTCCTGTTATGAACAGCTCCTGTCAGCAATTAAATATTTGTGGGCTGGAAGAAAAGTTCTTTGAGTACCATATCCATTGAGGACTCGTGGGTCTAGAATTCATTGTAAATCTGACTCATCCACCATAGAGCTCACGCTGGTCATTAAATGTCCTAGCTATAGTGTATCTTTCTCTTCTCCCCAAGTTAATTCACAGTTAAACATAGAGGGTTTCAGTTTCAGGTTTCTCTGAAGCCGATGCTGGGGTTTTCAGTTTGTTTGTTTGTTTGTTTGCTTAATATTGAATATGTACAAACTGACTGTTATTCAGGTGAATGGCTAAAATCACATAAGGAAGGAGCGAAAATTTGGGAAGAGAAACACATCATCCATGAGACCCTCTTGCTTCTGGAAATGTTTACCCGTTCAACACAGATGCAATACACTTTGGGAACCAACTTATCCACAAGCATTGACAGACAACAAATTACTTTGTCCTGCTTCTGCGGTAGCTGCTCAGGAGCTGGGCTTTGATTTGGGGGAGACTCTGCTTTAGGTGTGGTTTCAGGCAAAATGAGGAACTCAAAGTTCTCCTGGCGGGGAGGTGGGTGTTGTCAGAGGCTGGAGGAGGGCTCTTCCTGTGGGACATTGGCAAGTGTGGAGCCTGCCTGAGGTCTGGGTTCCATAGGAAGCTGAAACTCAAGACAACACCCACCCAACTGAAATAAAGAAGTGGCAAAAGCTCTGCTTCAAGTCTGTAAATGGTTCAGTGGAGTAAAATCAGTGTATTTCAGAGTTCTGCTGGCATTTTTTGACCAATGGTGCTATTTGCACTCTTTGTTGTGCTTGTCATAGCTTGTACTTTTACTGTGTTATGCCGAAGATGAGAGATTAAATGATTCCTAGATATACCAGTGCAGTATCCTGTTATTTTTAGCCCCTCATGTGTGGATACAGCATGAGCAAACAGATCCTGTGTCTCAGGACTAAAAACTGGAAACCACAACTAACTTCTTCTCCCTTCTCTTTGTCAGTCCCTTTCCTTCTGTGTAAACAAATTCAACAGTCCTTGTTCATCCCTGATTCATGGGGGTTCATTGCCAGAGTCCTCAGTCCAACATAATGGTTTATGGTGTTTCAGGTTACTTGGGGAGGGTTTGTAAGCTCTATTTAGCCTAACCTTCTTCCTGGAGTATTCCCACAAAAATGACATATAGGAAACTCTCATGTGGATAGTTGAAACAAGAAAAAAAAGAGTCACAGTTTTACATATATACATTTTTGAGAGTAATTTTGCCACAAAAATTTCTCTGATACAAATTGTACTCTTGAATGGAATTTTCAGAAGAAAAAAAATTAATAATCCTTGCCATGTCTCAAGAATGTTTTTTTTTCCCTAGTCTAAAATATTGGTGTTATACCTAATTTATGAAAAAAACCCCACGTACCTAATTGAATTTTGTAAAGGAATTTTCACACTTATGGCACTGTAGTGAAGAAGCAATTCCACATATGTGAACACTATAGTATTTATAACCTATGAATTACATTGTCAAGATTATTTCTAGTTTCATTAGTTTTATAAAATTAACTCAAAAATCTATGTACAAGAAGTTTAAAATAACAAATATTTAATAAAAAATTAGGTTCTAATCAGATAAAGTGTTTATAATAATGATTATCATGAAGATCCTTGTTCTTATTTTGCATATATTTTATTACTGTTTTTGATTACATGATTTTGTGTGACACTGTGCTCTGAGAAGGATCTCTGTGCAGCAAGAGAGAAGAAAAGTTGTTAATACTATTGCAGAAGACATGTCTGTATATTGATGAGCCAAGCACTACAACAGCTACATCACTTACATAACAGACAAGTACACATAAAATTCACACTAGGGAAAAAAATATTTGTTTTTCTAAAGATGAACTAGGAGTTTACAATTGGATACAATATTCCACAGGTGTTCTAAAGGAAAGAGCCTTGTGTAATGATTTCAGTACTACTGTGGAGGTAGTGCACATCTTCCCTTCTTGTAACTAAATTACAACTACAAAAATTTTAAATCGGCTGGGGAAACTGTAAGCAAACAAACAAAGAAATCAATAAGATTTTTACTGTTGTTACAGTGGTGTAATCTCCTGTGTGTCCAAATGTAAGGCATTTCTCACGTGAAAGCTCGGATGGTGCTCAAACTAAATAGATTTTGTTTTTCATGGCTTTTGCATTGTTCCTATGCAGCTGCTGAAGGCAGCTTACATTTAAACAACTCAGAGCATGAGAAAAGCACCACAGAAAAACCTCATAAATGTTCAATACCGATTAACTTCTTGAGAGCTTACAATTTCCCTTGTTATTCCAAAAGGTGCAGGTTTGATCTCAATAAGTCTAGGGGAAGAAATCAATCTGTTTCTTACTGTGTTTAATAATTTATAAACCCAAAAAATTTTGGACCCATTTCCAGATGTCTAAGAGGAATTTTGACAAAGCTTGAACTACTTTTTAGTCTGATGAAGGAAGAACTTTCCATGTCACAAAAGCTCACTGTTATTTTCAAACAGAGTTTTCTACGCTTCAGAAACTGTAGGGGTGTTTCTTTGAGAACAGATTTCCTTCTGTTCTTCTGTACAGGTGCAGGTGGACAACAAGCCCAGTGTGGCATCTACACCTCATGCAGAAGCCAAGAGCCACTGGTGCTGTAAAGTGCTGTAAGCCCATGAAGGCCACGTTCCTCAGCCTTATCTCACCATCACAGCCTCTGGCTCTTACTACAGGTTTCTTTTATGGCTTCTTTTATGATCTCGGGAGACTGAAAAGAAAATTCTTTCCAATATTCACACATAAAGTTATTCTATGTATAAAGAATAAAATACAAAGCATTGAAGTCAATGTGAAACTTTGCTGTTCAATCAAAAGCAATGTCTGTTTCTAGGTCTGGCTGGGCAAGGCATGGAAGTATTTTAAAGTACGAGATAAAATTTCCTTTTTTCTTATATACTGAATACATTAAAAATGGAAATCTTTCCTATTAAAGTGAAGAAAGTATAGATATGTAACACAAGTTTTCCAGTTCTCAGGATTTTATACTCCAAAATTTATTTAATTTACAAAACAAGAAATCCTGTTTCTATCAAGTTGGGTGAGACAGTTTCAAACTTGGAAATTGACTCTGCAATATTTTAAATATAAAAATTTTTCCATTTATTTTTACATTGTATTTTTCCAGTATTTTTACATCGTATTTTACATAGATTTTGTTATTTTGTCACATCTGTTTCACTATGAGGAACACCATGAATACTGTTATATTTTAATTGAAAATCATAAGGACAGATGACACACAAAGCTGAGAAAAAGCCTTTTTTTTTTCCTTTGACTAAAAGAACTTTTTATTCAGATTGTAAGAACAGAATTTAATTCTTAATATCTTTTAAGATATACAGCTTACTGTATTTATTATCTAATTCTTAATTTAAATTCAAGTTCTGAGTTTTAGAAAGTCATTTACTATGTTAATTGAAGTCTGCTATTTGCAATAGTACAAATAAATAGTATTTGTTGATACATGTAGCTATACATCATATTTCCTGTACTCATTAAGCATAATAAGAAATATTGAACATTGTGGATCTGGAAAGGGAGTTGTTGCTTGATATTTGTGACCTAGAGATAAGTGGGCAGAGGGAAAGAAACAAAGAGAAGGAAGGTTGCTGAAAGGTTCTTCACCTTTTAACACTGACCACAGCTGAAAGAGTAATGAGTTCACTCCCCCCACTGGGGAAGCCTTCTGCTGTCAGTGTACTATATCACCAGTTGTTCCAGGTTCATAGGTAGCTCTGTGTAAATGGAATAATCCAAGGAGAAAGAAAAGTGCTTTCTGTGACAGTTAATGAGTCAAAACTCTGCCTCAGTTGAGCAATCTTACCAACATTTTGATTCCCTCCCACATCTGGTGAGCAACAACATAATTAGATTCAATTCCAATATATATTTAATACAATTTGACAATCCATTCCTGTTCAGCCAGTGCATTTGTGCCTGTGATTAATTTCAATGAGACTTGATGCACTAAAAGTAGTCTTTTCATGCTATATATTTTACTTTGTTGAGGTCTGGCAAACAGATTTGCAAAGGTACTTGGAAGCTGAAAAAAGCCAAGGGATCTTGCCGACTGGAACTAGATACATGAGACAGGTGAGTCAAGAATCAAGACTTTATGCAAAAATAGGCCCATCAATGGCTGAAGATGCTAATTTAAAAAAAACAATACCAACCAATAAAAGACCAAACCAACAGAAGCTGTAGAATAACACATGAGTTTGGTTGTATAGTCCGAACTAGGATCATGCAGACCTGGGTACCAAAAGTATGAGCTGAAGTTAAGCACAAAAAGATTCTGCTTTCTTTCTAGGAAATTCCATGCAATTTCCATGGAATTTTATAAAAGAGAATATATTTTAAAAAAATATAAAAGTTATATAACAATATATAAAAATATATAACATTTATATATAACAATGTGTAACAATATATAACAACAATATATATAACAATAAAACATTTACTCCAAGAGTAAATATTAGTAAAATTCAGGCTGCAGGACTGGCACAAATACCTGAAAAGGCGCAGAAGCAGTGCATATTCTAAATAAATAAATAAATTTATAAATTTATGTACATATAAACCTACTTACCTGTCCATGATGCATTAATTTCTTGCAAACTTGTATGTTGTACTGGAAATGCTTTTAAGCTTAACATTAAAAGTATTTTTGAGATGCTCTGTTTCAAGTATTATGCAGTGAACATCTGGATTAAAATAATATTGACTATTGATTTTAGCTGGCTCATCTGCTGAGTCTGTTTGGAATGCTAAAATTTAGCACATCTATACATTCTTTTCTTTCTTTCTATTCATTAATACAAAGAGATAAATAAATATGCAATGTTCAGTATGTTCCTTCATGTAGTCTATATTATAATAATAAAACCTGACCACAGATACTGTATTTTCGATCTTTTAGCATAGAAGATGCATGCCAGTTTTGAGAGTGAAGCTGGAAATTTTAGGTTGTGAGCAGATAGAAGTAAGGGGTATCTAAGAAGGACTTTGGGTTTTATCTAATTGAATAGATAAGATCCTTTTATCAATGGACAATTGGCATGGACTGGGCACAGTTTGGGATAAGCCATTTGAAGGAGAGGATGATATTTATGTAAGCAGGAAGCCAAGGAGAAAAAAAAGTGATGAATCAGCGATGTGACCTAGAAGCTTGCTAGATGAGTAAAAGGAGCAGGCAAGTGATGGTATAATGTGCTAAATGGAATAACTTGAAGGAAATTAAGAAGGGCTGTTTGGGGGAAGAGGAGTACATGGGGATAAAGGGCACGAATCCTGAGATTGACTGTAAATATAGAAAGGGTGGGAAACCATTGGGAGACACACAATATGTGGAAAGGACAGGTCAGAAGGGTAAGACAAAAGGGAACACACTTCAAGGACAGGTGAGAGAATCTGTACCCACACCTCATTACCAAATCCACAGGAAAACAAAGTAAAAGCTCTCTGAGTCACATCATGCTACTACACACATTCTCAAGAAACCAATCTTGCTCTAGTGCTAATCCTAACAAATAACCAGATACTGAGAAATTCTTACTAATGGCTGAAACTTAGATGCAATTAGTGTAGAAATTCTATCCTGCTGAAGACCAGTGTTTTGTTATAGTAGTACAAGAGGAAATGGTTTTGATTCTGTTTACAGTTGTAATTTTTCATATAATCTGCTTGAAATAATACGATGCTTTCAAGGTTTGCTTTTCAAAAAGTAAAACTCATAAATAATCTCTCTCTGTGCAAATATAATTCAGCTTCCTTGCATGTATTGAAAACTTGCTTTTCCTTCTGGACCTTTGCCTTCTGAATTAGGGGGAATGTGATGGAAAAGACTGTCTTCTCACTTTTGGTGTTTCTGGAGGAGAAGACCAGCTCTTATGAGTAAACTGAGTACTACCAAGTAGTGCTGCTCTACTTTCCACATGATGCAAGCCAAGTCCTTTGTAGCACATATTCAGAGGAGACATTAAAGGTATTGTCCTTTTCAGAGGGCAGCTTGAAATGGTGAATAATTGGACTTTTAAATACATCATGGACCAGAGATACTCTGTGTCCTGTAGTCTGAGTGCTCACTCTTACAACCCAAATCACTAGTCTTTGCTATTTTAACCTTTTCTGCATGTCAAATGTTAGTCATAGTGGGAGTAAGGTAGACTCAAGTCATCTGAGTCATTTTTGCCTGATGGAAGATAATCTCTGTTCCACAGCACAGTAATCAAGAACCTAAATTTATGATTTTTTTTAATTTTAGAAGCCCTGAGTCATAACTGATAACATAAAAATTAAATGAAAGGAAAACAGTAAAGGAAAAAGGGGAGAACTTTAGCTAACAGACTGTTAGCAGATGTATTTTGATGCATACCAGGAATTTCTCTTTAATTTTTTTTTCTTCAGCTATTCAACAGATTTTTTTTCTTTGTATTTTATAAACTTTTGGAAGCTTATAGAGGCTTGAATGCATTCTAAACAGGAAGGCATAACTCACACAAGGACAGAAATTCTGCTTGTGTTCTGTGCTTATTTTACCACCTGATCTTTCTAGTCCATGTCTTAGAACCACTTGACAATAAACTAAATTCCTTTTTTTTTTTTTCATTGATTAACCTTAGCTTTAAAAGTGCAAATAAACAATTACTTTGAGTGAGACACTACAAATTAGGTTGACCAAACTTTACGCTGGCACCTGGAAGCTACAGAAGCCAGACTGAAAAGGCCCAAGTTTCTTTAAAAATATATCTTTTTGTCCATCTATTTATTTATTAATTTTTTTAATGTTTTCTTTTTTAGGTTATGAGTTATATGCTTTTTAAAACTAATTCAGAAACACTGATCCTGATTGAATTCAGATGCAAACAGATGTATCTGGGTGGTTCCTAGGGGGACGACCGATTCATCACATGCACCTGCAGCTTGGATGCAGTTTTGGACGGCCTTACCTTGAGTGCAGCTGGCACTGGAAATGGTATGAGAATCTTTAGTTACAGCAGGATACTAAGGAAAGTTTGGGCTTGCTAAAGAATATGGAGTCACTAAAACAATGTGTCGCATGGCAAAACCTGAGAGTTCCTCTCAGGTGGGGGGTGGGTGGTACATCTGCTTTTAGGCCTCCCACATCTCTTGTGGCAGAGTTCAAGAGAAAGAACTACAATTTGCAGTAGAGGTTGACCAAGTTTGGGACTACTCTGTAAATTGGACGTATCCATAGGGTGGGATGAGATGCATCCAGCAGCGCTGAGGTGGCCTCCCAGTTGCCTTTGTAAAGACATTCTCCATAAGGTAAATTCTCCATCTTTACAGAGACGTGGTGGCTTTAAGTAGAGATGAGACAAATATTATATCCACCTTTAAGGCAGAAAGGAAAAATGAGGGAATGGCAGGTCATAAAGTTTTAGTCCTGTAAAGACTGTGGAGGAAGCCCTCATGATAGCTGTGTTCAGGTACCTGAAAGACAAGGAAGAATGAGCAGCAGTCAGCATTTTTTAGTATGGACAAATAGTAGCTAATCAACCTGGTTTTCATCTCTGACTCAATCTGTGGGTAGGGAGAGGAAGGCAGTAGTTCTATGTCTTGAATTTAGCAAGGCTTTTGACATGTCCTTCCAGCTGAAATGGGCAGGGAATGGAAAACTGGCTCAGCCATCAGAATCAAAAGGTATTTACCAATAATTCAGACTACAGCTGGTGTCTGGGTGGTGTTCTTCAGGCTCAGTACTAGGACTGATGCTGCTTAATATTTGCACTTGTGACATGGTCAACAGGACAGAACACACCCTCAGAAACTGTGTAAAAGGTTTCAGATCAAGGAAAGTGGTCCTGGAAGACAGAAGCGTCTTCAAGACACATTGTGACAAGAAGGAAGAATGAAGCTCTGTGAACTTCATTGAGTTCAAAAATGAGAAAGTCCTGCACCTGAGACAGATTCTCTCTAGGCAACACGCCGTTCTGGGTGCAGGCTGGCTAGGAAACATCTTTGCAGAAAATGATGTGAAGGTCCTGGCTAGCAAACTGAACATGTTTTCTTTTCTCAAGGCAGGGAAGAGATCCATAACATACTGGGATGCATTATCAAAAGAATAGTTAGCAATTCAAAGGAATCATAAGCAAGGGAAAACCATTTAGACAAAAGTAAAAAAATCTACACTCTGATAAGTGTTAGACAGTGGCATAGGTTACCCTAGGAAGTTGTGAAAGTGTCATCTTCAAGATATTTGAGTTTTGATTATATGGGGCCATGGCAAATAAGATATAACTTGGTAGTTAGCCCTGTTTTGAGCAGCAGGGTGGACTGAATACCTTCAGAGAAGGTGTAGTTTTGGTTCTCAGTCTAAGTCATGGAATCACCAAATCACAGAATGGGTAAGGTTTGAAGGGACCACTGGAAGCTGACTAGAACCATTTCCCTGCTCAAGGAGGGTCCTCTAGAGCACATTACTAAGGAAAGTGTCCAAACAACTTTTGATTATCTAATGGGGACCCCACAATCTCCCTGGGCAGCCTGTTCCAGCGCTCAGTCACTCACACAATAAAGTCGTTCTTCCTCATAATTAAGTGGAACTGGATGTGAATCAGTTTCTGCCCTTTACCTCTTGTCCTATTGCTCAGCACCACCGAGAAGAGTTCTGGATCCATCCTTGGAACCCTTCCTTCAGATACTTGTAGACATGGATGAGGGGCCCTCTTAGTTGCCTCTCCTTGAGGCTGAACAGGCTCAGCTCCCTCAGCCTGTCCTCATGAGAGAGATCTCCAGTCCCTTGATTATCTTCATAGCCCTCTGACAGACTCGCTCCAGGAGCTCATTCAGTGCACCTCAAGAAGTTGCATGTGTGAGGGTTTAAAGCTACCCAAAGTAAAACACACCATTTTCAAACCAGCTTGTGATTTTGTGTTCCCAAAGCAGACTATATTTTGCATCAACCTACCTGCCTGGAGAGCAGCTGGTATACATCCAATATAGCTCCATCCAGCTAGCTCCATCCAGTATAGCTCCAGAACTAGAAAAAAATATAGTTACACCGATGCACAGCTGTACCAGAGTTAAGTAGCCCTGAATAAGAAGATTGCACCTTAATTCAACCTGAGTGCTATCTTAGCACTGGGAAAATGCCTCTGGGATTTCAGACAATGTCTTTGCCATGGTGCCAAACTATGCATGCAGTGTCTCAGTTACAGGGAGGCCACACCACACAACTATAGAACCTTCTAGTGGCTATGACAGATGAAAATATGTTTTCCTGATTTCATTCAGGAAAAGAAATATGTAGGGGAGCTGAAATTCAATGTTTCCTATTTTTTCAGAAAAGCTCTATTGATTTAGTGGATAAAGCAATGGAATACTATGTCCTAAACTTACAGGAGAAATATGCACATGCTTGATTTCTTTTCCAGTAGGAAAGTCATATAGGATGAATTGCAATATTTAGTTCAAGCGCACCAACAGCAAAATCAGGACTGTAGCTGTAGGTAATAAATTTGTGGTAATTCCTGGGAGAATATTCCTGAGAATTAAATTCCTGAGAATTAAAAGCAGAGATAGTGGTTTAACTGGAAGATGTCTGGATAAAACTATCACATTTTTCAAGAAATTTCAGCTTTCAATTTTTCCTAGTGTAACAGAAAATAAAGATAACTCTAAACTTTAAAATGTGTCTCAATGTACTCAGAACAGCTGGGTTACTATACATTGTGTGAAATAATGTGAAATATTTACATGGAATATGAAATGCTGTTGCCAATAATGTAGCTAATAACCACAACGAGAGAGAAAATGGTCTTCTGGTGTGTGAGGCTTTCTCAAATTTCTGTATTTTGTCATAGCCGCACAGGATAAGTTCAATTCTCAAAAACAGGGCATAAGAAAAGAGTCAGCTTCAGGTAATAGCCAACTTAAGTATTTTTCCAATAATGTTGAATGGTTTCACTTTAATTTTGGTCATTTTCAGGTAAATTGTAATGGAATTTACATGTAAAAATGAGTAGTTTATATTTTCAAAATTACAGAAGGAAACAATACTAATAATTTCTAAGCCATCCTTCTAACAATAATGCATGTATATATTTGTTTGCTTAATTTTACTTTATTTTATTTAAATTGTATTAAGCCTTTACAGAAAGAAGTTTTGAATTTGAAGGGTGAATGCTTTTCAACACCACTATCAATGTACTCTGATTATTTGAGGAAAAAATTCTCCTTTTTTTTTATTGCTAGCAGTAGAGCCAGTGAAGAGAGGAGGGAGAACAGGGGGATAAGGTGTCTGTCATTTTTGCCTTCTATGGGAGATTTTAATCTTTGAATAACATTGGGCATCAGCTGTAACATTTATGAATTGATCACCTTATTCATATAACTGTTTAGTTTTATTATATCTCTAAAGGAAATTAAATGAATTTGACCTGTTTCAGCATTTACATCTGTGTTCTTGAAGAAATTTTATTGTGAGTTTTAAAGTTCAAAAAGGCTGTCTTTTGTTTTGGGTATTTGGTTTGTTCTATTTGAAGGCAGAGACACAAGCAAATTCATCTGAAGGAAAGTTTTAAATTTGCCATTCTTTTATGAGTTCTGCAACCATTTTTTCTATACTTCCATTTTTTCACCAAGAGATGACAGGTTAGGTTCAGAAACTAAACTCCTTTTTTTATGCTATTATTTCCAAAACCAAAAAGGGAAATGCAGTTGCATTTTCTTTCTCTGTTTTGATGGTAGTCTAGTGCAAAAGAACTATTTGGAATTAGAATCTCTGGTGTGACCAGCTCTGTACGCGAATTAATGAAGAGAACAAAGAAGATATGAACTAATCTCCCTTCTTAGCCTAGCATTCCATCATTGCTGAGATTATCCTATTTGTACTTATAATAAAACAGATAGTCAAATGCAAATTCCTTAAAGGAAAATGAAACCTTCTCCATATTCTTATCTACCACTGTTAGCATTTTCTCAGCTTTCCTCCTTTCAGAACGGTCCGTGGTAAACCATCAGAAAATGAGTAAAGACAATGCCTAAATTTCATGCATACTTGCATAGACCAAAGACATTATCATTGTGGTACAGAATGGGATTGGAAAAATATGCAGCCCTTGGAAATGGATTAAATGCACATACATTTTGTAATGAGTGACTGTAATGAAAGTCAAATGAATTATAATAAAATATAGAGTTTTAAAAAAGAAAGCTACTCAATGCATAATGTTGCTAAGAAAACATTTAACAGTTTTTCACTGCATGCTATTGTCAAAGTAAATAACTACCAAAGACAAACTTACAAAGTGGTTTTAACTCTAATGTGATGCAGAAAGTCAGCCATTTAATTTGTTAATTAGTATTATGCCAGAAACTATCTATTCAATATGAAGCAAATATGTTTACAATCTTATCTGCCATCTGTTTAATAGATGGGAGAATACTTAGAGCTGGGATTCTCAAAGAGGGCTGTTGAAATTTTGCTCTACAATTAGTGGAGCAGATTTTTTAATTCTAAAGGAGTTTTTCATGCTCAGGGAGCACCTCTATGAAGGAAACTACATTACAATGCTGCTGTTCAAGATTAGTGATTGCTTATAGCTGCTTCTGGAAGATGCTTCCAAAATGCAGAAATACATATATATTTTAAGGTATATATTTTAAAAAAAAAATGAAAAAGAAAAAAAAGTATCATTAGATCCAGAAGATTAAAGTAGGTTTTGTGAGGAGGTTTCTATGACCAATTTTCATGGCAACACAATGTATGAGTCTGAGTACTTTCAGCAGTCTTCATATCTTTCTGTAATCAGCAATTTTGTGAGCTTTCTTACAAGGAAGCCCACAATTATGCAGTACACTAGCCATTAAAGTGAATTCTCAAGGTGCTTTTTAAACTGCGTATTAAGTTAAGAACAGGTATTAAATCATTATTCGGGAGGTGGATGAAAAGAAAAGCCTAAATAAGAGAGCATTCCTCCTAGGATTACAAATTCTTTCTTTGTCTTAATATATTTTAATTTTGAGAAATGCTATATTATTGCTCAATACTGACTAATATTATCGTTATAATATATTAGAAGACAAATTTAGCCAGGACAGAAAGGTTTTTCTTTTCTGAAAATTAGAAATATTTTCATGTTTAGTTTTTAAAGATCAAAAATAAGAGTTTAGAAACATATTAACATTAACTTTTAAACATAGGTTTTGTAGCTTTTATAATTTTAACTTTAATGTTAATGATTTGACAGGACTGCCTTTTTAGATGTAATTTACTTTACTGAGTGTGAATGAAACATCTATTTGACACCAAAGGTGAAAGACATGCTTTTAATGTAATGCTAAACTTATCATGATTCAAGGATTTTTATATCTCACAGCAACCTTGAAACCAGGCAAATTTTCCAAACACGTGTGAGATAAATGTAAATGATTTTCCTAAAGAAGATGAAAATTTTTACGTTTCTTAGGATTTTTCAATTTGTAAAGGACTCTTTTTAAGTGCATACTATTTATATTTGTAAGTGAAAAATACTTGCAGCTGCACAAATAAAATATGATGTTAACAATGTAATAAAACAAAACTATTAAATTTTTCAGAGCAGAGGTATGCTCCTTACCAGAATGGAAAATGTTTTTAAAAAGTCTTGAAAATTTTTTCTACTTTATTTTCAATAGAATTGATTTTGCTAACTTTCTTTACCTACCTACTGAAAGTGACAAACTTTCTGTGCAGGATTTATTTACACTCCCTTGTGTACATCTTATTTTCTGGAAACATTTGTGAGATTTTAGGCAGACAGGTGTCAACAGGTGAGATGGTGCCACAAAGGATGGTGAGGATTTTTTTTTGGGTTACTGTCTTCTGTAGGACAGCAACACGAGAAGTTTGAGCCGTGAGTCTCAGCTTTGCACACCCCACTGTTCCTCCTTACTGAAGAAGCACTGTGTAGAAATCTGTTTCTCTCAAATGGAAATATTTCTCCTCTTCATTTTCAGGCAGCAGGTAAGAGCATTTCCCTGAAAACTGATCTCTCCCTCACTTCCCCTGCCCCCTGAGATAGTAGCAATTAATTGTGGAGAAATTTGCAGCAGACCATCAGTTTCAAAAGGACATTCTGAATTTTAAAGCAATTATCAGTTTTTACATTGCTGTTGTAAAGAATTGTACAGAATTGACCTCTTAAGCTGCATATCCTGAAGCAGCTTGGAGAAGGGGGAGAAGGAAAGCTTTTCTGAGCTCTGGGACCCCTCTATGTAAACAACATCTTTTGTAGCATGCCCAGCTTACTCTCTTGACATTTTTTTTGATACCCCTATGCGACAAGAGAAGAATTGGGTGGGGAGATCCAGCCAGTTTAGTGTAACAGGATTTTGACCCTAGTGCTTCCACAGAGATGAATGTTTAACCCCAAGAATATCTGCAGCTTCTAAATATATGTATTTATAGAAAACAAAACAACAGCAACTGGTTAGGTCAGGAACTCAGCATCTGTGATTTAGCTGCAAACACTTTAATATGCACGCTCCATCCGTTCTACCTCTCCTTTTCCCTTCTTCCTCCAAAATTAATTGCATTTCTAGCTAACAAGGTTTAGTTACAGAGGCACCTGACTCCTTCAAACCTTTTACAAAAGTCCAGTAGTAGACATTACAGGATTAAATCCATTGTAACATTCTAAAAATCAATTCATCTGTTCCTAATAGTGTTTCAATAGTATCCTAGTAACCTTTTCTGTGAAGCTTCATATGGTCTGTATTTGCAAACACTATTAAAAAAGGCCTTCTTGCTTTCAGAAAAAAAAAAAAGCTAAATCTCTTCACTGAGCTGCTGGAGAGGTGCAGACTCCAATGTGGGCAAGTGTATTTGCCAACATGCCATATGGGAGCCATGGTTGGGACTTTTTTTTTTCTAGAATAATTAAATGTTGATGGCAGAGTTCAAATGGATCATTAAAATTCAAAAGTGTAAGAAACAGATTTTTTCTTATGTTGCTGAACGCTCCAGAGGGCTGAATAGCTAGCAGAAGTGAGGCAGGCTGCAGCAGTGATCAGCGTGTGCTGTGATGGTACTAATTTGATCATAATATAGTCATCTCTGAAGATTACAGCTATTCAATTAAATATTCTAATTAACCTGAAGTATTAGGCAAATGATACTAATTACAAATATTCTCCTGAGATTCACAGCAATGAAAATCCCACTTGCAACTGATACTTCTAGCCAATGTTTCGTAACACAATGTCCTATATCATAGGCTTTCAGAATATTAAAATGCAGTTAATTTGCCTAAACCTCATTTGTTTAATGGCATTAGCATTTTGTTTGAAATTGTAATAAACGTACATCCCGCTTTCAAGTAAAATTTAAAATGAGTGTACTCTTGGGGTAACTTAAGATTCCTGTTTACAGACCTAGCACTTTATTCAGTAAGCGGAACAGTTTGAGCTTAACTTTCAGCCATTAAACATATTGAAATTGTTTAAAAATGCTAATAATTTGTCTTTTCAAATAAGAAAAAAAAAGGATATTTTGCAGTAAAATTTCATGATGTTACCCATGTGACCAGTTTCCTACTGTGAGGGCCCCAATGCTTGAACTTGTCTTGTAGTTTTTTAGTAGAATGTTTGTCTTTTGTAGATTGTTGGTTTCTGTTTGCTTTTTTAACTCCCTCTCCAGACAAAGCCACAGGGACCTTATTTTTTCATTTGCTGCCTTTCTGTCTATACTCCCTTTCACACTGGATGTGGACTCCAGGCTGGGGGTGCTGTGGCTTTTGGGGGCTCTGATTCCTGCATGGTGCCCCTGCATACCTTGCACTCGAGTGCTCTTCTCAAGTCATTTTGCAGGGACAGCCCAGCTACTTTACCTATTACTGCACTGACAACATAACCTGGTTGTCTGTATGAATTAGGTAGAATGTTACTTGGAAAATACAGCACAAGGTAGATCTCTTGGCTACAAAAAACCCACACAAAATCCCCAAAAAATCCCCAGCAAACAAACAACAAAAAACAAAACACCAAAAAAAAAAACCCCACTTGGGGCTCCGGACCACCTTCTGTGGTGAGTTTTGTTTGTTTATTTGTTTTGTCATGGCATGAATGGGGAAGACAAGCATTACCCACCAGCATAAGTGGCTACTTAAAAAATAATCAGTTTGTAGCAGTTATAGAAACAGAACAGACAGCAGGTTTCAAGTGCTTTTTATGAGCCTCTTTTGTGCCCATCACCTTGTTAGAAGGCTAAAGGAATGGGAATGTTTCTGGCTTTCCACATATTGCCTGTTGATATGCATATTGCCTTTCAAGTAAAGAGATCACAAAAAAAATGCTTCCCAGTTTCAGTGTTATATGATAATACAACAAATTTTTAAAGATTTTTAAAAGTTTAACTGATGTGACCGATGTCTTCCTGTGATTATATTCCCCTTCCTCAGATCCTAATGTACTTGTCTGAAAGAGAATAAAAATGCTAATCCTCTACCTGGTACCTCAGCCTGTGAGGAATAAAAGCAAATGAACAAAAAGATTTTCAGAATTTCAGGATTTTCAGAATCACGCTATCGAACTACAGCAGTGCAAACAAAGCTAAAGCAATTTTACAGTATGAGTGACTGCAATTTTCATTTTGAAATTGACTAAAGCATAGTTCAGTGCTTGTACTGTAAACACTGGAAGAATTTGCAACCGAGCAGACCTTTCCATGACAGTTTTCAGAATATAAAGAAATGCAAGTACTATTTCTCTCCAGATCTCAGAAAATTTAGAACAATTTGCATTTGAAACACACTGAAACCATTGGACCTAAACTTGTAGAAATGGCATCATGCTGCCATATGACCCTTCACAGAGCAGGAAGGAGGCACAAGGGAGCACGTAGTAAACTTGGGATAAAAGAAAATCCTGGGCAGACTGTGTGCAGTCTTTGAGAGACATGGAAGGACTGCGGGTTTTGTTTGGTTGCTTGATTCTGAGGCTTTTCTTTGGTTGCTTTTAACCCTTACATAGCTGTTTTCCCTTTCATGCCGTTAGAGCTTGTTGAAATGATTCAATTCCCCTCTTTCTTTACAGAATTAATTGAGGGTTTATAACACCTTATTCTGACTTGGAATCAGCTGATATCTTGCAACTCTCCTTAAGTCAAGCACATACATTAGCATGCACTTTGACTTTGGAAGAGGATATAAAATGCATTTAATCAATTTTTCTTAACTTAGATCCATATAGCAGAAATCTCTGTTTAGAAGTGTGCTTCTACTAGATTGATCTTAAGAAACTTTTGGACAAGCATGCAAAGATGTAAAAAGAACAGAGAAGATCCAAGTAGAGCTCTATGCTTTCATCTGCTCTCCTTTTTGTTGTGTGCTGTGGAGGACTGGACACAGCCACTGGCATGGAGCCGCAGCAGAGGGAAGGGTGGAGCTCTCAGGTGAAGCATGGCACAGCACGCACAGCTGACTCCTCTCACTGAGCCTGCTCCCATGGAATAGGGAATTGAAAACGAGGGGCCAGCTCAGAGATTGCAGGAAAGGTGTTTTCCTGGTCCAGATTCCCATTTTGGCTATTAATCTCAGCCCTCATTTAAATTCACAGTAAAACTGTGAGGTGAGCAAAGCCAAACAAGCAAACACAAGGCAACCACCAAGGGAAAACTGAGGAGAAAAAACAAACAAAAAAAAGAAACAACTGAGGAAAGAGGCAACAAAAACAGGGAAGGAGGGAGTGGAGCTGTAGAGTGTGCATGTATATCTCATCCAAAGTCCTGCAGGAACTGGCTGCAGCTCTCTAGAGAATCACTGAATTGCTATGAAGAAATAAGCACATTCCACTACCGTCTTTGGCCCTGAACTAAATGATTATGAATAAAATACTGTATGAATATATGCCATAAAGGATAATATGTTCACGTTTACGTGTAGTGTAAGTGACCAAAATGACACAGTCTTTATTTATGTGGGGAGTTAATGCAGTGATCTATAGGTACAACCTGGTGGGGCAGTGAATCTACTAGAGTGATTTACTTTTATAAAGGAAATGAATACACTGATGTAATAAAATTGTCATGTACTGCATTGATCTCCTTGCTACAGAGTAAGTGAGGACGAACCAAAATTTATATGAAATAAATATAAGGGAATAATAATTGAACAAGAGTTAATATGACAGAATAAGGAAATACTTACAAAGGAAATAAATACAATGAAATGATACGGCTTCATGAGGGGAGGACATTAAAGGAATAATTTCCACACCTACAGAACCAGGAAACTTGGCAGGTCATGCTTTGTACAGTAGGGAACATGAAGCAGTGCTGAAAGTACAATGGCAGGAACCATAATTATATTATTAATTTTTGCTGACCACAAATAGCTAAAGCTATACATAATAAAGATGTGCCCATCTGCAGAGCCTGGAAAAGAAATGACAAGGAAATTAAAATGGAGGGCTTGCCCAACATGAAGCAAGCTCAGGCTGCTCTGTGGAACCTGCTGGGCATTTGGCCTATCACCAGTAAAGGTCATCAGAGCAATTCCCTCAGTCCAGCTGGTGCAGATGCTGGGGTTTGCCTGCCCCAAATCATCCACTGGATAATCAAAACCAAATATCTACCATGAAAATGTATGGGTGATGGCAGTTATAATGAAGACAGGATATAAAACTGAATGAAATGGAGAGTAAGGAATGAGCCAATCTAGGAACTTGGAGGTTTTCTGCATGTAGCCAAAGGATTGCTTAAATCAGTGGCCTGGATGATTGAGCCTTATTATCAGACTGGCTTTATACTAAGTCGGTCTATTATCAGTCTGTAGCAGTATCTAAGGTAAACAATACCATAAAATTAAAATTTTGTATAGAACTCTATATAAAAGCTTGAGTTCTTGGTTTGACACAGAGATTACCTGTGTGGGAGGGGTGTGGCCTGTACTATGCTGAAGGTTGGGCCACTGGGCCATTGGATGTAGTGGTCTGCCTTAGCCTTAAGTCAAATCCAGTCCTTTCTTGGTTCCAGTCAGAAGAGATGGAGAAAGGGGGTAAAATATATGAAAAACAAAAAGATCTCTGCTTCTGAAATACTCGTCCTTGCCTTCGTTCTTGACCCCATCAGATGCCTTTCTAAGGAAGTGAGTGAAGGTAGTCCCCAAATGCCCTCATCCTTGTTAGTTCTGGTTGCGTTGACCCAAAACAGGATAAGAAATAAGCAACATGCCTATTTTCCATATTCTGGGCAAAAAAGCTCATAAACAGCAGGACCAGGCAAGGGCAGGTTTTGATGTATGTGACCCATCGACTCACTCCAGTAATGGACATGGAGAAGTCTTCAAAAAGTCTTTAATCTTGACCCATAAACTCTCTGTTGTCTTCCATTCCCAGAGAAAGCTCCACACACTCCAGCAGCTCTCTCACCTAAAGGAAGATTCCTTCTCCTCATAAAATAGTTTGGGTTGGAAGGGACCTTAAAGCTCATCTAATTCCAACCCCCCTGCCATGAGCACAGAAACTTTCCACTAGACCAAGCTGCTCAAAGGCTGACCCACCCACCCTGGCCTTCCCATCTTCCCATCCTAAATCCTGTCCTTCCTCAAAAAAGGAGAATGCCCCCCATGACACTTCAGTCATGGGAGCCAGGCCAGCACCTCTCTGTGATTCCCAGAGGATCACTGCACTGCCACTGAACAAATTCATAGTGTTTATTGTCCACACTACATACATTAGTATACCTTTTTCCTCTTCAGAATTCAGATAGAAAGGAAACATAGAAGATAGCTAGAGGAAGCTTGATGTAAATAGGTAGTCTAAATAAAAGAGTGACAATCAGCATAGAAATTGCAATTTAATGAAACTATGTGCTTTTAAAGTAAAATACTACAAAGCATGAGAATGGATTTCACTAAATGGAAAGCTCTAAAATTACATACCTTTGTAAGAAGCCATGTTAAAATAGTTAATCTTTCTCCCCCACCCTAAATCTAAATCTTAACCTTTTGTGTCTGCTTGAGGACATCTGTGTTATGCTATGAGTAAATAAGTGAGACCTTTCCTTGTTCTGTAAATTCAGTATGATTTAGTGCTTTGAAATACTGTATTAGTGTAATGTGAATTAATGAAACTGTTCAGAGGGGCAAACCTAGAACGCCATGCAACACACATTATTGGCAGTGTTTAATTCTCACCAAAAAAATCAAAGGTTATCTCGTCCTTTCTCTTGGCACCACAGCCTGCACAGAGCAACAAAGCAATGGAAAGAATTTCCTGGGGCATTGAGTCAAGTTTGTACACATCCATGGGAAAGCATTTCATAAATCCTGTTTATCCAGATGAAGGTTTTATATGTGTATGCCCTGGGTGTATTGCATGCCCTGCTCCTGCTGGAATGCTGTTGGGGAACAGTGACCCAGAGCATCTTCAGCAGTTGTCAGAGACTGATCCAGATTGTACATCTGAGATGACAGTTTGGATTTAGATATCAGGCAAGTTCTAGCAGGTGCTTAACCCAGGGGATCCAAAGCCACAACGAGCCCTTTGGTAAATTCTGGATTCTGTTTCAAACCCCTTTCCTAAATTTTGGAGCAGCCCAAAGTGGGATTATGGGCAGCCACCCATCTCTTAATAAATGCAGGCTTAGATGAGTGTTTTGTGGAATAGTTTCATTGTGGTGTTAGGAGGGATTGCTTGTCAAGAGATCGACTCTTTAAAAAGAAATGAAGCTAGTGGAAAAATCAGGCAGTCTTGATAGCTTTACTTGATTTTCTAGCATGTGAAATGGGAACCACTCTGCACAGCATCTTATCCTTTATCTGCAAATAGCTGCACCTTTATCAATTTTATTTTCAACTTTTTTATCAATTTACCTAAAATTCCTAATTCCCCTTTTTCAAATCATAGCTTTCTCTCTCTGATGTCACTCCAGTGACCATCAGGAGTTACTATCATAACTTTGGTTCCTAGAATGGCAGTGTTTTGCCAAGCAGGCCAGCCAAATTGTTGCCTCTGATGATTTTTGGCAGTGAGTTATCAGTCTGTAGGGTCACAAAACTAGCGCATGCATAACTAAATTTGTCTAAGGGAAAAATACAACATTCAAATAACACTTTTAATCCACATATCATGAATTTTTAATATTATCACACTGCTTGCAGCTTCCAGACACCTGCTACAGCCAGAAATTCAGGGAATTTTACCCAAAGTGAACTAGACCTCTATATCACCTCATTTTATTACTAACATATGTCCTCTTAAAATGTTTATATGTGATTCATAAAGAGTATATTCATTCCATTGTGCATACAGGAACATAGGAATTTTGGTGCTCATATAAATAACTTGTGTATGTGTGAATATTTAGCTATGTACCTCCATCACAATAATTTAAGGCTGTGTGTCTTTTTTCTAGAAAAGCAAAATTTATAAACAGTCTATTACCTATCTGGATGCTCACATCTAGCAGAGGGCCTGCAATTATTCAACTATTTTGAAAACAACCCTCAGTCCTCTAAAATAACAACTGTGCAACCGATGCAAGGAAAATAATTCTACTCAGAATAAAATCAGTATGAAATCAGGCATGTGTGAATGCCTGCAAAGTAACTATTTTGTTACGTCTTTTTATGACATAATTATATTGATCTGAAAGACACTCATCCAGAACCACAACCTTTTCTACCCAAAGAAAAAACCTGTATAATCTTTTCAATCACTTGATATTCATGGTCTTACTCAAAGGTCTCTGAATATGTCATGTGTGTAATACCAATGCAAAATTTGGCGCTATAGTCACTACTAGCAATATGTTTCAATAAGGTAATTTTCTTGCTGCCTAAGAACATCAGCAGGGTGCAATCCTGAACAAAAACAGACTATGACATCTTATTCAAGCTTACCTCTGGAGGACAAAACTATACTTTATTAAAGGAAAATGGGATTTCAGGATTGTTTTGACAAGCGGTAAAAGCATGTACCTCACTTTACATACAGTAGAGAGTTTGAAATTCAAAGTGCTTGTGTAGCCATCGTTAACTAAAGGCTGGAAGAAAAATATTGCCATTGTAACTGGGTTATGCAAATATACAAATGAAACCTTGCAATCTATATTGTATGGATTTTTGTGCTGGGCTACATGGTATGAAACCAAGATGTAATATACAATTTTCCTTCTTTTATCTGTAAAAATTATTTATTTCTTATTAGTTCTTTTATTTGTACTTAAGAAGGAAGCCCACATGTGTATTCTATGAATAGTTAGCATGCCTATCCTTTTTTAATATCAAATATGAACATTCATTTTCGCCAAGCATATTCGGTTTTCTCTTTTGTTTTTATATTTTGCATTAAAATCTTCCTTTTCCTGTGTTCCCCACCACTTCCACAAGTTATTATTAGAGGAAGGGGAAACAGTCCAAATAATGCTTTTTTAAAAAAAACCCCTAAATTTAATTATAAAGTATATACATTTTTAGTGTTGGATTCTCCCTAGAGTATTAAGATACCAGGTCAGACACTGAATAGTGCTGAACACATTTCTTGTTAGATACTAAGCACATGGTGGTGAGAGATTATAAAATAATAGATTTTTACCATTGATTTCAGCATGAATAGAATCACTCCTTAGGACCATCTGCCTTCCTCTAGGGTCATGTTTATGTTTACACTTTTAAATGGTTGGTGACCATGAGCAAAATCTGTTCCTAAACTTGAAAAACACTGATATAGTGTTTTGTGCATGAGAAACATATTGATATGGAGAGCATGAATTGAGCAGTTTGGCAAGATTGCAAGCTAAGAGGAGGCTGTGCCATTACAGCTCTAAGTGAAAACATAAAAAAAAAAAAAAAAAGTCACCGTTATTCCCTAACATTTGTACCATAAATTACCACCAGATTTGTTGTCATTTGTTTATATGAAAACAGATTTATGCTCTGTTATTTGAAATCTGTAATGTTTTGTTGCCCAAAAGCAAGCACATTCAGAATAGTTTGCAAGATGACAACCACCTCTCCTGGTAATGCACTGTTAGAGTGGATGTAGGACAAGACTGAGCATACTTAATGTACACAGTGCCAAGGTTATTTGGAAGATTTTAGCCTAATTTATTTGACTAATAACACTATTAAACAGCTAATAGGGTGATTTTAACCAAACTGAAATCTTCAAGTTATACAGCTTACCTCAATTATCACCTCTGTCAGATGAGAAATTATTGATGGCTGCTTTGGACTAATCTCCTTGAAATCCATACTACACTTTATTACTGCTGTTTCTACATATTCAAAATGCCCATCACTGCAAAGGGAAAATGTCATCAGCAAACTGGAGTCTTGACAGCAGGACTGAAAGGATGCATGCTAAAAGAAATTACAGTGATGGATATTTCAGCATAGTTGTGGCTGTTGAGGTGAGTGATGTTGGACCAAGAGCAGTTTGTAAACTGATTTATTTTCATTTTCTTTCCTTCAAAAGAAGCACTTTTAAAATTTTTTTGAAGATGTTAAACTCAGCTATAATTTTTTCCTTCATTTTTACCTCCTTCGCTAAGAAAATTAGAAGACTATTTATGGATAGACTACTGAAGAAGAGAATGAGTATTTTTACTCTTTGAAATTACATGAAACCTTTGCAAACACCCCTTTACTCACCATGTTTGGGTAGCTAAAGCCAGCAGGTTTGCTAAAGGCAATTTACTGACAGAAATATTTTGATTTATTATTTAGGGTTTTTTCATATCACATTGCATGGTCATTTTATTTTTCTGCTTTCACCATTGGTCATTCCACTAGACTCTTGTACATGACTCCCTCCACAAGACTAAAAGACACAGTATACTCACAGCCAGGTACTAGAGAAAATGTATAGGAAAAATGTCACATCCTCATTGGCTCTGTGCTTTTCATCCATCCGTGACCTCCCATCCAGGTTCACCTGGTAGCTTTCTTTTGGTGTGGTGTCTTCCTCTTCATATCAGTAACCAAACTATTTAGTAATCTTTTTCTAGCAAAATTCTGGCATTCTGCAGTACAGTTTCATGATTCTTCCAAATATTTGACAGGCATGTTTGAATTATGTACCAGGGAAGTGAATTGGGAAGGCTCTCAAAATTATCAAATGACAGGAAATTAGCACTTGAAAAAAAAATATACATACATGCACATATACAGTGTCTGGTGTCTTATATATGACTAAAATATATTTTTCTATGGCAAACATAGATTTAACTGCATGTGACAAACATGTATTTAACTGCATGCATAAACATTGTGGAGGAAATAATTGTCTTGACCTCTAACAATGAACAATGCTTGTGTTGAAATGTAAAGATTTATACCCTTGACATTTCAGTATTTGAAATAATGAAGCAAAAGAGGTCACTGTACATTCATATAAATGTGTGGACTAATATAACTTTATTTTCACCTATCTTTTAATATTGACCTATCTTGTACAGTTTATAGCAACCCTTTTATTGCATAAACCTCCAAAAGGAGGAATAAACAACCAAAACAGTCAAACCTTCTGCAGATTAATGATGGAAATCTTTTTTATGGTCTTTGAAAGAGCACAGCACACATATATGGATGGTAATGAAAAAGTATTTGTGGGGTAGGAGGTGCATACATATGATGGGGTGGGAAATGGGTAAGGAAATACACATCATACTTTTCCAGCCACCAAGAGTTTAGCAGTCTTACCATTTTCAGTTATCAAAACCTCAAATCCCATATTTCTGTGTGTCTG
The DNA here is from genome assembly GCF_028018845.1 of Melospiza georgiana. Taxonomy (NCBI): domain Eukaryota; kingdom Metazoa; phylum Chordata; class Aves; order Passeriformes; family Passerellidae; genus Melospiza; species Melospiza georgiana. Next base: position 62,165,580 of record NC_080430.1, read on the forward strand.
TTTAATGCATATATTAAATTGCTTATTTAATGCAATAAATTTAATGCAATTGCTTATTTAATGCAATAAGCAATTTAAATATAAAGCAAAATCTCACTTAATATGATAAATTAAAAATGCATATTTCATTTTGCTTTTTTAAGCCTCAAAATTTAAGGTCCAGTTATGCCTGTAAAGGGGAAGAGGTAGGGGGGAAAGGAGAGGAGAAACAAGCATGCCAAAAAACAGAAAACTAAAGCAAAGTTCACCAAGAGGTATGAACAGAGTAGCACCAGTGAACTAGAAGATAGAAACAGTGAAAAAGCTGTGCAGGACTGAGCAGATAAGGGTCAGACTTGAGGAAGAGGAGAGGTAGCAGAGGTTTTTCTCAGCTCTATGAATTCACTCCTGTGTGATTCCTGTCATGTTCTGAGTAGAGGAGCACCACTGCAGTAAAACAAATTCATGGAGCATCAACAATTCTGTCTCCAGCTGAAAAAATAAAATAATCTGCAATATCTGGATAACCTCCCAGGCTGAAACAAAGGAAATCTGTGAAGTCTACAAGTTCATTCATTGTGTGTGAAGCAAAATGTTTACTTCACTCTTTCAAGGCCAGGGCTTCTTGAAGGATATATAGTTGTGATATCTTGACAAATATCTAAAGAACCACCTATATAATTATACAATCAGAAAATTTGGGAAACTTACAATCCATTCAATTTTTTTCCACATATTATCCATCTCTCCCAGCTCTCAGAAATTCTAACAAAATGGAATTTTTCATGTCAACTTAATCCTGAGGTATTGTGTAGTACTTCTCATGGACTGTAGGAAAACCAGGTCTTGTTAGAGGAATAGTCCTGAAGTGTGTGACATGGTGCAATAGTGTTGCTCATGGATTCTGAGTACAATGATATATAGCCAAAACATTTACCCAATGAAAGATGGCCTAATGCTAAAGTCTAGAATTTTATTTAGGCTAACTGCTGCCAAGTCACACTCTTAGGAGCATCCCTACTTCTGCTTGGGATATATAAGGCACATTACTTTTTCTTAGGCCTTGGAGGACAATTTCTGGAAGGAAAATCTCTAATAGGCTCAAGTATTGTTACTGATTTTGAGTAATCAAAAATAAATATTTAAAAATGCAGGCACTGTGAAAGGATTAATGTTGTCACCAACTAGAGTGTTATGCTGGCGGAAAGGCCAGAGCTCAGCCTAACTCACATATGGAAAATGGCTTGGAGATGAAAGCAAACCTGTGTGGTCCAAGCTGTCTTTAAGCTACTTTATGCAGAAATCTCATAGCTCTCACATATTTAATACAGCTCCACAAGGATTGTATTATAGGCTCCAAGAGATTCAGATAATTAAGAGCCTTTGTTTACAGCAGGCATGCAGGGGATTGCATTCCACCAGAACCTACCAAAACACAAGGATTTCTAAACTTGGGAGAAATCTCAGCTCCTTTAATTTAGGCATTGCTTTCTCCTATTGATGTCAAAAGCTTAGTTTTATTGTTGTTAATTATTGCAAGCATAGTTAAAATTTCCTTGTGACATTTGATGCAATTGTCCTTTCTGAATTGAGGATTTCCACCCAATTAGATCTTGTCTCTAATTAGAAGCCAAATAATAGACTGTTCTTATAACCCAAGGCTGAAAAGGGAAGTCATACTCATACCACATGCATACTTCCCACCTAACTCATACATGCAGTTTTTCTCAAGGTTTTTGATAATACTTTTCACTCTCAAATTTGTGAATGGGCTTGGAGCAAATAATCTTGTTCGGTTGATATTTTCATCTCAATTTTTTGAATTGTGTGTTTCAGAAAATCCAGACAAGGCTCAGATAAGTATCCCAACTTTTGAATGTTCATCCAGAGGAATCAAAATATAAAATGGTGGCTATTACTGGGAAACGTGCCTCTATACAAATTTTATTCTCTAAGAATAGCTGTAGTTGTATCGCTCTGGTATGACAGAAGCACCGGGTGGGGTAGTGGAAGGAATTACTTGGCCTGCTGATTCATAATTTTATGGCTTTATTTCAAATATATAGAATGTATATATTCTGATGTATATATATCTTCTTTCTTATGCATCTCAGTCCAAAAATACTCTTTATGCTGCATACTGACAAAACAGTCAGGGCAAAGGTAACCTGCCTAAAAAAAGGATAAATACAAAGAGGGAAGATGTTGCTCAGAAAAAAAAGATGTCCTTGGAGTTGCCTAAAGATAAATTAAAATTAATAACTTGCAATGCAGATTACTGTGTGTCTTTGGTGAACACCCTGTTGTTGATGGTGACATCAGAACAGTTACTCCTTCAGTTTTCCAGGCTAAATAAACCAAATATTTTTTATTTGTTTCTGCTTTTTTTTTGACTTTTCATTTTTTCATTTCCATACCCATCCTTCATATGTTTTATTGGCAATTTATACAGTCAGCAGAAGACACCAAAGCCTTAGCAACAAGATCTTCTGATGTACAAACAAAATGCATTTAATTTGACTCAGTGTATTACAAGCATTATAATCCCTCTTCTGATTTCAACATGATCGACTAATCTCATCTGCTCAGAGGGATAAGCCTTGTCTCAGCCATGATGACAGGCTTAGAGAATGATAAAAATTAGGGCATTCTCACAGATTATATACTGTAACAACAGATAAGGCTTATGAATAAAGAATTGACTACAGGTGGTTATTTGTAGAAATGTACTAGATTAAGGGGTTAATGTTAGAGAAGTACAATGTCATTTGTAGTTAAATCATAGATACACACAAGTGTGGGAAAATCTTTCTCGCCTGTGTAAACATCAGGGGAGATGAAGCAAATTTCATAGCTCGTTTCACAAGCAGACAGAATGAGCAAGTACGTTCTCAAAAAGGGATAACCCTAATTTGCACTCTAGAAGTTCAGCTTGATAACTACTTGTCGTGGGCAAAACAGAGAGACAAAAGAAATCTCCGGAGGCGAGACGACAAGTATTACTGTGTTTTTTTGTAACTGTCTGGAATGCTTCAGCTTAGTCCCAGGTAAATTTAGTGCTTATGATTCTTCTGTTTGGATTTGTAAAGAACATATGGTACAGCAATAATGGAAGAAGTGCGTGAGGCAAGGGGTAAGCTCCCTGACCGTTGAGCAAGACCGCTAGATACACACGTCTTACCAGCAAATGCTAGCCTTGGGTGATTAAATCTCAGTGCATTGCTGTGAAAAAGTAATGAAACCCATATAGTAACAATGCAGGAAATGCAATTACATGCCATCTGCATGCTAGACTCACATTCAATCTTCCTGGGAAAAAAACCTCTTGAAACAAACCTGACATGCTTCTTCAATCTGTTAAGCTTAAGTAAATGAAAGAACAATATAAGCAACCATTGTTTTTCTAACACTTTTTTATTTTTTGAAAAGCACTTCCTGTATATCATATTAATATCATGTGATGTGAACTGATCTGCAGTTCTTAACAGAACTTAACAGAAACATCTGTGAAGCAAAGGATTATTTTATCACAATGTGACACACATTACGTCAAATAATTACTTTATTAATATTAATAAACTATATAGCAAAACTATGTAATTAGACACCATACATATAAAATATAGGGAAAATAATTATTATCTCTACTTAATTATTGTTACGTACCATGTATTCCAATATTTTTCTTAACCTTGTAAATAAACAAACAAATAAAAGATCTTGCTTCTTGCATTCACTATGTTTAACTGATAAGTAGTTATTTAATTTTTCATTTTTTTTCCCCTCTTCAGTCTAAATACCTCGAGAAAGAAGAGTCATATTTATGTGATGGAAGAAAAATTAATTTTTCTATCCAGTCATTGCTGAAATTAATGGGTGGCTACAATCCTGGATACATATTGTTTTACACACTTAATAATCAGAATATTTTAAAGCAACAAATTAATGAATAAGACTGAATGAGTTCTCAGAATGAAGCACCAAGGAAACAAGTGGTTGTACCTTGCAAAATAACAAAGATAATACAAATTTACAAGAATATTGTTTCACGCCTGTAATCTACTATGAGTGGATTTAGAGATAGGGGCTGGCATTATTAAGAGTTTAAGTTTAAACCACTTGAACTTAATGCAAACTGAATGAGCAAGCTGGAGAGACCAAATATCCGTTTTGTTTCCATAGGAACTCCTCCCACAGAAATCTGCCACCAAATGCTCGTTGGCAAGTAGAAATGCTCCCAAGGAGCATGTCTGGCAGCACGCACACCCGTCGTTCCCCTGTTGCTACCTTTTCTCTCATCACAGGCATGTGCAAACCAGCCTGTGAACAGCCCTGCAGAAGAGATGCCCCAGACAGCAACAGACACGTCAGTCCAACCAAGTAGGTGTGCCTCTTATCCAGAGTAATTGGTATGTACTGCTGGGAATGTGCTCCCCAGCAATCATCCTACTTAAAATGTGCACGTCGTCTTTCTAGGATGCCAATTAGGTTCATCCTTCTGCAGTCGCTGACACTAGATTAAACCTTATGGTTTAGACAAACATTAGAAGTGCATAAACCAGAAACAGCATGACAAGTCTGACATTTTCCTGGCTCCTCTGGCATTGCATCGCTGTGCCATGATACAAAGCCATGATGCAGCATTTTGCTAAAGGACATCTTCTTTGCTAAGAGTCATGTGCATTGACACTGCATGAACAATGCAGTCTTTTGATCTGGAAATACCTGTAAGGACTTTTTGAAAAAATAATGATAAAAATGCAATGAAAAAGGGAATTGAGGCTGCATATTGATGATAATACTGTAAAGAAGGTTTTTAGAAAATACCTTAATGGTTTCATAAGTTAAACTCACCCATGAGCATAGAGTTCACGTAACTAGGTGAGAACATGATGCTAGAAGCAGTGTGATAATGAACCAACATCGAGTATTAAAGAAGTAAAAAATCAAAATCATCATTTTCGAAGAAAGATTGGAAGAGCTTGACAAAATCTGGAGTCTGATAAAAAACAAGTGAGGAACATCAGTACAGTTTTAATATAGTTTTGGTTAAATGGATTAAAAACCTGTGGTTGAAAGTGTACCACACGTACTACATCAGTAACATCTGTTTCTGCTAGCTCTGGTATATAAAACTCTTGCAACTTAGCAATTGCAAAAGAAAACAATGAGTCTTAAAGTAAGTGCTAAGGACTAGTTTATTACAGAGGTGGCAGTCCTAGGCAGCTGCTGCTTCTAGTGCTCTGTCAGAAACTTTGTAGGTGTGCCTGGTTTTTCACTCATGGATTGAGAGCAGCCCCTGGAAGCTGAAGGATTGCAAATACAGGAATGTCTTGGGGACTTATCTTTGGATCTAAGTGAGAATGGAAAGCACAACAGCTCTTCAGACTGCAGAGGTTGATTTAATACACTTCTGTTCACATGGATTGCTGAGATCTTTCGCCAGCTGTGTATATTTATACTGTGCTGGCAGACACAGCAGGTAGGAATTTTTGGGGAGGGTGATATCTTGATCCTGTCACCTTTCCTCTAGCTGTGTCTGCTACATCCGATTCAAGAGGATATAGATAACTGAGAGCTTTGCACTTAAAACCTTTAATATACTTGTGACCTTTGTGAAAATGACCATACATCTTTCAGGAATGTGCCAGCAATTCAAGTCACATCACAACTTAGGAAACTCTTTGTAACTTTGCCAAAAATCTTATGAATAACCTGATCTGTATAAATATGACTATATACAGAAAGCATATTCTGCAGAAACATATTTGATTTTTACTTACCTCAAAAATACACTACTACTCCTTTTACACTACAAATTTTGAACTCAGCTCAAAATCAAAATTATTTTTCCCTTTTCCCAATCATTGCGGAATAAAAGGTTGAAACTGAAATTTCCTTTTTCCATGTCACTACATCTTATAAATGCAACACAAAGGAAGAGACTAACACAACTGTGAATGTGCAGGAGGTAAATCTAGCTATTGTAGTTTCCCATAACTGCTTTGACTAGTTAAGTCTCAAAAGGAGCTATATAAAGTTGGGCAATTTTCAGTAAATAAATAAAGACTTGAAAGTAAGGTGCAAGATGCTTACTTAGTCAGAATGCTACAAGCAACTGCAGTGTAAATTCCGTCACCTGAAAGCAACTGCATCTGCAGCAGGAAAAGTTTTTTAAGTCCTCCCCTGATCTGTCTGTTCAGTTGCAGCTAACACCAGGCAAGTATCACATGGCGCTCACACACAGAGTAAAGGAACATCTGAAATGTGCATTAGCTCATGATATCTCCAGTGAAACCTAGGCCTAAATATCAGCTACTTCTATGTCTTGCTGCTCTTTAAAGTTTGAAAATAAGACATTCTCTGTCTTCCAAGATCTCGCCACAAAGCATCAAACATCTTGTGAAAAGAGAAGATGGCTTGTTATATATCTGAAATTTTTATTCAAGCCCTAAAGACTTTTGTTGAGGGTGTAAAATAAGTAAGAATGTCTGTGGGGAATCATCATCTGTTTGTGGCAGGCAAGAAATTCCAAAAATGTTTAGTCTGTGCTCCTGAAGAAAAGGTTGTATTTCCTTTTTCAGTGCCCATAATCTTTTTAGAACCTTTTCTTTATTGAGCCCATAAACACCACAGTGAAGCTGCAAATCATCATAGTCTGCAGAAACTCCATCAAGGAAGCTGCAGAGTAAATGATGCTGAAAAGTTGATGTTCACAACAATAGGCAGTTGATGAACCTCATGGTGAGGTGTTGATGAACCTCATGGTGAGCATGAGTGACATCTGAGGCACTCAAAATAATGCAGAGGACTATATCATGGGCGACATGGTCTCAGTGTGACATGGTCAATGCACAGGACCAGGATTCAGGAATCCTAAACATATTCAAGTTCCCTACCACTGTTCTTCACTAGCCTGATTTTGTTGATACTGTCTTCTAATTATGCAAGAGCTTTCAAAATGTCTTCTTGACAAAGTCAGTGGCTTTTCTGATTTTTGACCAAAGTTGCCAAGTCTGAAGAAGTCAAATATGAAACTGTATTATAAAGTGGAAATCTTTAGGAAGTTGAGCAAACTGAGAATTATCAGAACAGAAACATTCTCTACTTTGCAAATAATTTGTTTGCCATGCATAATTTCAGTATTTTAACCTTTGAATGATAGAACCATAAACAAAATTGGCTTTTCTCGGATTCATTGGGTACTTTGGTGTATATATATCCTTTGTGCAATCTGGTGTTACTTTGGGGATATACTCCATTTTCATTTCAGAGACTGCAAGCATCTTTGCAGTCTATTATGCTGGTCATTAACCATAAGAAGCTGCTAGAATTATCCATCTACCTATTTTGAATAATTATTTTTTAATCAAATATTTAACACCTTTTTATTATAGGTAGGCTGAAACAGATAGAAGTGTGATTCTATAAAATAGATGTAAATTATATCAGCAAATATATATTTGTTTTATGAAGAGAAAAACTTTTTTAGAATTTAATATTTACAGTGTCTAAGTGAACGGATTTTAAGTGTTACCTCCAAGCTTCCCAAATTAAATTAGGGATATTCAAGGAACTTAGGTGCCTAATTTCTATTAATATCTCACAATAGATTGACACCTCAATTTCTAGCTTTCTTAGCATGAATTATCATTAAATTTTCTTATTATTCTTAGAGTGAACCATGAAAACCACAAACAGCCTTTATTTTCTTCCATTTTTTTGTATTTTATGACCATTTGATTTTATATTAGTGAAATCATAAATGAGTACAAGTCTGTCTGAATGGACATGATTATTAATAGATAACAGAAATAGAAATACAAGTGAAGGAACAATACTATTAATATGGTTGCTCAGAGAAACGAATGTTAAAAAAGATGTAAGAGCCAAGGCACTTACACTGTGCAATATGTGTTTATAGGTTACAAATTAAATTGCCATCATTTGCCAGCAGTAACTTCATGGTGCTACAGACAATCACCAATTTCCTGAGATGAGGAGCACATAGAAATTGTTGAGATGCAGCAGTTCCTACTATATTTGGGAGGAAAAAGAAATCCACAAATGGGTGGCATCCAATGTGTATGGGTGGAGTATCATGCATAAAATTCAATTGCTTCTTGAAAAAAGATAAAATAAAAGGAATACACTATTCATTTTGTTGGCATTCCAAATAAATACTTGGTTCTAGAAAATTAGAATAAGAAAAATGTTAATTTCTATCATAAAAGCTTAGCCAAGTACTATATCTGATCTCACTGAGGAGTTTCACTGAAATATCTCTTTGGATGGAGGCAGAGTTCTTCTTTAATGAGTATTTCAGAAATTTGATTGCATGCAGAGAAGATTCTCAAAGTATCATCAGACAGAAGGAAAGTGACAAACAAGCAGGGGTCTGTTAATTAACATCCTGGCTCTGTCAGGTGGAGTACAAGAGGACAATAAAATATAGAACTTGGAGTATAGTAAAATGTTTATCTCATTACTGAACAAAAATATTAGATCTAGTCAACTGGAGACCAAAACAAGAAATTTTGATAAAAAGCAGTCAAAAAAGAGAAGTGCATGGGTGGGCCAGTTATGAAAGGTGCTGATTTAGACCAAGTTTGAGAACAGTATTTTGTGGTGCGTATTTGAGTTCACAAAGAACTGTGTTTGTACTGTCACCTTAGTGACATATTCAATCATTACCATAGAGATAAAATTGTGTAAGAAATTTCTCTTCTGTTATCAACCTTTTGAAATAACTCTTTCTGCTACAGAACTTTTAAACTTTTCCACATTCCAAATAATGCTCCCTCAAGAGGAATATGACAACTTGAACAATTTTTAAGCTTTATTGCCAGATGACATAAACTTTGAGCAATCATGAAAATAGAGCAAAGACCTCAAAAATACCCAAAACCATCTACATCAGCAGAGGTCAAGAAAATAGCTGTACTACAGTTGAAAAAAAGGCTGAAGAGTTGTGCTTTTGTTTTTCAGATCACAGTTTTTCCTCATCTTCCTAAACCCTCTATTTAGCTCTCAAACATGAATATAACTTTCTTCTTCTTTATATGGATTAAAAAGGTATCTTCTCAAAAATATTTATTGAGATACAAGATAATAGAGACAACTTTTCCCTTGCCCAAACAACCCAATGAACAGTGGCAGCAAACACTGCGTATCAGAGTACAATTATTAAAACTTTTGTGATTATATGTTGAGTCAAAGGGGCAAACAAAGGAAAGAATAAATGCAAATTCAAGTATCAGAATATAATAATAGTCAGCTACACTAAACTACCATAACTACATGGTTTAATACCAATCAATTGAGTATATCCTGTCAGTACCCAGTGATGGAAACATTGGTCTGGTTGGTTTGGTTGGAAGACCTGTGGGTCACTCACAGATGTTTTGGGAAAAGGTAGCTACTGTGTGCATTTGGGCCCTTGGCTGTGCTACAGGAGGACAGTTGCTGCAGCATTTTGGAAATCTTGAGGAAGAATAGGGTCTCTCAGGGGATTTAGCATTGAATTCAGTTGATCTCAGAAAGCCTTTACAATTCTTTTGCACGGACTCTGTCTCAATGGTAAAAGTTAGGAGTGCTGGAAGCTGAGTTAGCCAAAGTTTCATGGAGGCATGACACCGAAGTCTACCAGGACATGTAGTCTTATCCAGGAACCCTTTGACATAACCTTCTGTCTGATGGTTTACCTTAGAAAACTTGTCAGACCATGCATGAAACTCAGAAGACATATGCCAGGTTATAAAAATTGATATCCAACAAGAGGCCAGAAATTATGCATTTTCAAAAACAAAAATGGCATTTAACATTGTATTTCCATTTAGTGTTTTGCTTCAGGTTTCTATGTCACAAGTACTGACAAACTTGTTTTCAATAAGAAGTTGGTTCCACTAACAAGTCACTTGCAAACTTATGTATATTGTCTCATTAAGAGATGCAGATTAGAAATTTAATTATTCTGTTATATATGAACAAAACTTTAGAACAATATGGTCTCACATGCCCACTAAATGATAACATCAAAAAAGCAAAATACTTCCAGAGCAGAGCAGTAAGTATATGCTTATTATTGCCATGAGTACAACAATAACCTCTGTGCTTATTGGTTTTTAAACAACATTTCAAAAGTTGCAAACCAAACCCAAACATGTAAGAATAACCCTTATATGTAAGGAAATACTGAAAAAGTGTATGAAACCAGTTTGTTTCTTTTGAATAAAAGATTCAGATTCCCTGCTGGCCTGAGTCCATGTGTCACTCATTACAGTCACCTTAACTGAAATCCACTAAAATAGGCCAGCATTAAGAAAGGCCATGTTATTTGCATCTTTTTATTTTCTTTTCAGTAAAGAGTAAGTCATCAGTCTAAAAAGAATAGAAACTACTGTAGCTGTTGAGTGGGCAGGAAGTTGACATATTTTGTTTACCTATAAACCCATTTTAAAATACAGTAGAAAAATATTATTGTTTCTATAGAAGGGAAAACAAGCGGATAATGCCCACAGGTTTTGGATTTTTATTCCAGTTCCAATTGGAATTAGACTAAAAGAAATTTCTTATCAGATATTAAGAAGAAGTTCCCATTGAAATCCATGAGAAACCAATGGGAATGTCTGATTCCTGTATTGTCTCATGGCTCCATCCATGTCCTTGAGCACAAGTGGTCCTAGCATATTGATTAGGCCACCAGTGCTGTATCCGAAGATTACTTAAGATCACTTAAACAACGCGATCACTTTTATACCAAAGTATATAATGAACAAAAATAAGTAAGGCTGGATTTATTTAAAAAATAAACTCCACCACACTTCTATTGTTTTAGTTAATATGTATAAATACAGGGTAGTATTTTGGAAGAAGGACTATATTCCTAATTTCAACAGTGGATTTTATTTTTCAAAAGAAAATATTACTTCTGTAACAGAGAATAAGTGCCCTTCTCTCAGCTCCCCCACCCCTGTGTGACTTTTAAGGCTCCAAAATGTGCCAGATTAAGACTTTGGAGATGGAAATTCGATGTTTATCCACAGGGCATGCTCAGCATTGCCAACAGCGGTGCAACTTTTCCCAAACAATGTTCCTCAACGATGACTTGAAAGGACCACAATTAGGGGCAGGAGAATAGTTTAATTTCCATGCCCATTCAATCCTTGACTTCTCTGCTGAGCCTGCCAACTATTGCCAATTGCAATGGTGGATTTTGTGACATGGACACTTGTCCACTAAAAACTGGACTGAGGCTGCAATCCAATGTAATTATTTTCAGTCACTATTGACCTACAAGAAGTTTCAAACAAGGAAATGTTGAAGTTTTTCTGCTCTTACCAGCTTCCTCAAACAATGTTCCCACTGTAGCAGTGGTAACTGAAGTGTTCTCTGGCAACTTCAAAAACATTTTTAACATTTTTCAATTTTTAACCCTCTTCGCTGTTTAATTTGATTATCATCTAGAAAAAACCAAAATGATAAAGCCCCATTTCAATCATATATCGAAAAATTATCTTTAAAAATATTTTTAGCAATTTAAAAAGGCCCTGACTTAAACTGCACATCTTGTGATATAGTAAGTATAAAAATACTAAGATCTACTTTTCACAGCCACTATGTATAAGCCACTCATCCTTTCCTGACATATATGAAGACTTATGTTCTATTTTTTCCCCTCAGGATGTACATTTGAAAAAGTAATATTCATGCCATTTTCTCATGCATAGAAATATATAATTTTTTTTTCAGTTCTATACTTAAGCAACTAAGAAGTATTTTGGTAGTGACAGGACCAAAGTTGTGGCAATAAAGTGCAGTTCTGTTTGACCTGAAAGTATAGGTAATCCTGGCTTCTGTTTGTGTGGAAACCCTGGGTGCCACAGGCACAAATCAAGATTTAATAATTGATGAATAGGTATCGTTTAGCTCTAATGTTTTAAAGCTAACTTAACAGGAAATTAAGTTATAAATAATGCACATTGTATTATCAGACTCAGGAATACAACAAACAAAAAAGAAAACAAACAAAAAAATGAAATTTTTAAACCAGTACTCAGGTAAGCTTGCTTTGGCCTTCCTCCCAGGTTGAGACAAGGGAGAGGAACGGGAGCTAACTGCACAGATCCCTCTAGTGGCAACAGCAAAGATGGGATTCTGGCTGAACGAGGAAGTCTCAGAACCAGGAGATGTGTTAGGAACATGGGAGTCTCTAGTAAGGGAACCTGCAGAGAAGAGCTGTCACTGCAGAAAGGCTGCCTGATCTCATCAGGACCTGCAGGACTCAGTTGTTCTGTCGCTATTTAAAAAGCAAAGAAGGGAGAAGTGCAGGAGACCAAAGGGTGGGGGAAGCAGGATGCAAGGAAGCCATATCGTTCTTTGAAGCTGAGCTGTGTTGCACAGAGAGAGTAATACCTTTCTGCATGCTTTGATTTATGCAGGTATCCAGATGGCTTTAGGTCATTCCAAAGGATAAATTTTATATTGCCCACACATCATCCAATACATATGGTTCTATTCCTTGCAACAAAAAGGAAGCAGGGTCCTTTTTCTGGCCTAGATATGAACTGTTGAATGGTAGACATGAGCTTCTGCATGTGGAGCCTGTAAAATCACCTACACTAAAAAAGCCCAGTTCCTAGTCTATAAAGTCATAAAGATTCAATCCTAATAAAAGTATAATCTCACTACCCAAGAGGTATGTTTTTTGACAAAACTCTCCCAAAAGTTTAGCATGCTTTCATATGTCACATCTGCTCTTTGCCTTACTGCGATACTTCATAAGTCCTACATTAAATACTCAAGTGTATAAAAGTGTACAAATCATCCTGCCACCCTAATCTGTTGAGAATCTTTTTAGATGTCTGTTTGAAAGAGACCAAGAGATAAGAAGAAAAAAATTAGAGCTATAATGTATTTTGCAGGTTTATATTATTAAACATGCAATAACTATATAATTCACTGTAAGTTATACAATGGTTTATACTTTTTCTATAAATTATTTGTTGAATTCTGTATTTTTCCAGCTCACCTATATTGACATATGTTTACTCAAGTGAGGAATATTTTTCTGAATCTGAATGAAATGGACCATTCAGTGTGGCTGCCTTCCATAGCTAATACAGGACTAGGTGATGTAGAAGATCCTAACAGAACAACAGTTACTTGGTTAATGTTAGCATAAATTTATTGACAAATCCACATCATGCTACCTGTGGAAAGATTTCTTTGCCTATAATTTTTACTATATTTACTCCTCATGAGATATTGTTAGAAATTTCTGAAAGTCAATTACAAAATCAGCCTGGAGAAAGTCTACTTCTACACTGTTTTGAATACTAAAGTACTTTGAATACTGTTTCTTGAGAATTCAGGATAGTGTTTATGGAAGACTTCCATTTGAATCTGTTGCAATATATGGGTATTTTCTACCATGATTGAAAGACAAATCATGAAATTTCCTCTAGATGGCTTTAATGGATTTAAAAACATACAATCATGGAATAGTTTAGGTTGGCAAATACCTTTAAGATCATTGAGTCCAGCCATTTAACCCAGCACTGCCAAGTCCACCACTAATCCATGTTTCTAATCACCGTACAGAATCAGTTAGGTTGAAAAAGAGATCTGACATCATTGAGTACAACCTTTTGCAAAGCTGCACACTGTCAACTAGACCACTGCACTAAGTGCTGTGCCCAGTCTTTTCTTAACACCTCCAGGGATGGTGACTCCACCAAGCCCATTTTAGTGTCTAACCACCCTTTCTGCGAAGAAATTCCCTCTAATGTCCAAACTAAACCTCCCATGACACAGTCTGAAATTATGTCCTCTTGTACTGCTACTGGCTGCCTGAGAGAAGAGACTGACCTCCACCTGCACTCAGGTAGTTGTGGAGAGTGATAAGGTCTTCCAAGCCTCCTACACACCTCAGTCACTCCTTATTAGACACTCCAGGCACTTCATCTTCATTGCTCTTTTTTTGGAAGTGCTCCTGCTCCTCAATGTCTTTCTTGTAGTGAGGGGCCCAACATTCTTGAGGAACAGTTAGTGAATAAATTTTGTCAGAGTTGAAACCCGCTGTGAATCTACCTAAAACTTACAGGGTCACAAAAGTTGAACAAGGGTCTCAGGGAGCACAAATGGTGCAGAGAGACCATGCTAAGGAACTTTGCAAAATCATAAATATATATTTATGTATTTTTAAAATAAATATCTTGTTTAGACTGTTATCTATGGATGGTGTTAGAGATGCAGCTCATAGCTTAGCCCTTAAAGAATTGTGGTCTTTGTATCTATCATATGGGGTCACAGTAACGCATTTTACCCTGCATTAGGCATCTGTACAATAACCATACTGCAAAAATGCCACTGCCTATAATAGGCCAAATTTTTTTCATTATGATCATGGCATCTATTATCTTTTGATTGCAATTACATTAGCACTTGAAGATAAAGTGACAATCTTTCTTCATGTAAATGTTAGATGCATGTCTTAGCTTATAGAAATATTTTTTCTTCTGTTTCAGCTCCATTAATTCTTTTAATTGAGAGGAAATTTTGGGAAACTTTTCCCATATTGCTCGAACTCATTTTTAACAAACAAAATTAAATTGCTTCTTGTGGGTTTTTTAAATGAGAAATTAACTAGATATTAACAGTTTTTCAAACAAGGCACTATTACCTTTCCTTTAGCTCGGGAGACAGGCAATGGGTGAATTTAAACATAATGACAAAGAAGCAAACACTTATAATAGACTGCATGTCTGTAAATGGCTCTTCACCTCTAGGTTAGAGCAGCAAGTTTAACACTGCTGAAAAATTTTAACATGTCACAGAAAGAAAGTCACATGATCAGATAACTAAAATTATTAATTAAAATTATTTACCTTGGATTAAAGTATAAAGCATAGCTAAGGAAAAAAACCCCTAATTCTTAAACTATTGATGCTGGTTTTTTACTGTGAATGAAAATGGTAAATTTTCTTCTAAGATGGTGTTAAAAAAACCCCAAAACCATCCCCCATCATTTCAGATTCTTGATGCACAAATGTGCAAGCTGATGAGTTCCCCTTTTCTCTGACAACAATCATTTTGACTGCAAAAAAGCCTGCATTGTCTGACTGCCCAGTTTTGTTGTGTGCTGCACGTGCTACATAGTACAAAACACTTGTACTCCACAGTACTACACACCTTTTTAATGAAAGAAATTACTGAGCTGCTGTAGGAAGTAAGTACATATGTATACTATTTCTATTTAGAAAACGATATTGCAATAGAACTGATAACTTCTGAGATTATATAGTTTTGTTAATGACCTTCTTACTGAGATGCCTTATCTAGTCTGACTGAGACCTGTAGCAAGAGTTCAAAGTCAAAGAACAGGACACTTTCCAATAAAGAAATACACCCTGATTATTGATCACATTTTTTGAAAGTACAGTTACATGATCTGGCACTTCATCTGCATGTAGCAGAATAGTAAAAGGAGGAATGGTAGTCCTCTGCTGCCTAGAAGGCAAAGGGCAGGAGATGCTCATGTAGTATTTTGCAAAGCACTGCGTAAATTTTCAAAGCTAAATAAATTTTGTAATAATATGAGTCGTGCCATATGTAATGAGAAATTACCAAGAATTAGAATTAATATCTTTTCCAGAATAGGAACATAACCTCTTTTCTCTTTTCCTTCGCACAAGAGGCAGAAGTTGTTCATTAGGGGTCAAAACCACGCTTAATGACAAGACCCCATCCCAGATGATGCAGGGAATTCTGTGTTGCCACACGATAGCACAACACACACCACTGGGTGTGAGGATGATGGTTCATGCAGCAGGGATGTTAAGTCAGCTTATACCGTATGTCAAAACTGCTTCCATAGAATAAAAAGATTGCACATACAGAACAACCAGGGAATCCAGCTGAGGCAGCAAAAATTTGTGAAATGCAGGTCATTCTCGGCCAACCCAGACTCTTTCTATGGCAAGGTGACCTGCCTATTGGATGAGGGAAGGTCTGTAGATGTTGTCTACCTAGAATATAGTAAAGGCTTTCTCACTATGTTCCACAGCATGCTGCTGATGGCCTGGATGGCTGCACTGTTCACTGTGTGAAAAACTGGCTGGATGACTGAGCCCAGAGTGGTGGTGAAGGGAGTTGCACCTAGCTGGCAACTGGTCAAGAGTGGTGGTCCCCAGGTGTTGTTATCGTATTTCTAGAGTCCCATACCTCCTGGGTGGTTTTCTCACAAGCAGCTCTTCACAGCAGTGTTACTCCTGCTTCTTCATCAGGGCTCCTCCAAGGCTCTCCCTGACTAGCCAGCCCACCCCCTTTTATCCCAGTTATCTTCATTAGCCACAGCTTCCACCCAATGAAGGACATCACAGCTACAGTCCATTTAGAACTACTAGGACTGGGGCAAGGCCACTTATACACTACAGATATTTTACTACGGCTCAAAGGCCACCTATACAATACATACTAAGATTCAATGGCCTCCCATACCCAGGGTTCAGTATTGGGGCCATTCCTGTTTAATAAACAGTGATCTGGATGAGGGGATCGAGGGTATCCTCAGACAGTTTGTGGATGATACCAGGTTGGACAGGAGTGCTGGAGGACAGGAGGGTCCACAGAGGGATCTGGATAGGCTGGATCAATGGGCAGAGGCCAGTGGTATGGCGTTCAATAAGGCAAAGGCCAGGTCCTGCACAGCAACACCAGGAAGTGCTATGGGGTTGGGGCAGTGGCTGGAAAGCTGCCCAGCAGAAAAGAGAACCTGGGGGTGCTGACTGATACGGGCTGAACATGAGCCAGTTTGTACCCACATAGCCAAGGAGGCCAATGGCAGCCTGGCCTGTTCCAGGAACAGTGTGGCCAGCAGGACCCGGGCAGTGATTGTCCCACTGTACTTGGCACTGGTGAAGCCACATCTCAAATGCTGTTTTCAGTTTTGGGCCCCTCGTGAAAAGAAACACATTGAGGTGCTAGAACAGGGCAGCAGAGCTGCTTGGAAAACAAATCTGATGCTTGCCCCTGCACAGTCAGAGAAACTAATTCATACTGATTTAATTTTGACAGCAGCATCTATGCTGCTCAAAACAAGCTATCTTTCGGTGCTCAGGGAAGCACAGAAAACCTCCCAGTCTAGGGAGAGTATGAAAAAGGTGACTGCAGTCTACTTTTATGCCTGGAGGATAATAGAGTGCCTTAATCAAAAGCATAAATTAAGGAGCTCTGAAAGCTGCTATAATACATTTAAAATCTCACCTGAGATTTCTACCCAGAAGCTTCACAGCCCACAACAACTGAGGATCCCCTTACAGGAGCATAGTAGAAAGGCCATGGTGATCCCAAAACAACTCCCTATTCCCTATAAGTTTTGGTATACATGCTGACTCTCTGCCTGGTCACACAGAAAAGTTTTATTGTTCCCTTTACTAACTGGGAAGGCGTGTGAACACCTAATAAAGTGAATTTTCCAGGACGATTATATTTAAAATAAATTGATTTCTACATCCATTTAGGTTGCCCAGGTGCTGAAGTGTGTCATCTAAGTGACATCTCAACCACAATCGAGACACCCTCCAAAGTTTTAGCTGGCAAACATGATTAAAACAGGCCTAGACAGACAAATTCCCTAAATGATCATTAATTAGAGGTCTCAGGGCAGACATCTGATAACTTCATCCAAACAACCTGGGAAAGGTGGCTGAATTAGAGAGGTAAGAGATGATGAAACATGATTGAAATCCACAATGTTCTTTGAAGTACATGGCTACAGTTCTTCCAATATTGTTATGTCCTGGTCTAGAACAGTTTCTAGTGTTTTAATCATAATACAATGGCAGATTAGCACAGCAAGTAAAAGTAGTCCCCCTTTTTATTGTGTTTAGGCTTGGTATTTTGTTGGGTTGTGGGTATTTTGTATTGTTTTTTGGTTGGGTGGGTGCATGTGTGTGGGTACGTGTGGTTTTTTTTGAAAGAGAAGGATGATGTTTTCATATTTTCCAATTAAAAAACTAGGACAACACATATATGTGCATTTATACATTTTAACATTCCATTTTTTTTATTTCACCTAATACACAATGCAAATAATTATTTTTCCTTAAGTAATAAGGAAAAATAAGCAATACAAAAAGGAACCTGCTGCATTCCACTATTCTAGAACCAAACTCAGCACAGACTCATAGCTCTCAGCATCCTCAACACATCCTTATCCACTGGACCGTTGGCTCCTTTTGAAAGCTCCAGCGTTAAGAAGACAAGTGGAGGAACAAAGAAGTCATAGCAGAAGGAAGATGGCATTTTGTCTAAAGGGGAAATGCGTAAAAGATAACCTAAAATAGAACCAGCGTCACTAAATTGAGAACATGCTGAAATCAGCTAGTGAATGGAAAGCTCCGATGAGTACCCTTCTCTCCCTCATTTCTTTGACTCTAGTAGGAATATAAATGAAGCAGTTATGACCCAGCCTAAAATATAACTACTACAATAATATTACAAAGAGAAAAAAGTTATATCTGACTTTGAATTCATTCGAGTGTCTTTTTGATTGAATCAAAGTCACAATTAAAAAAACCCTAGTTTTACTTTTGAAATTGAAACAAATTTTCAGCTTTTAATTAAAAAAAAAAAAGAGAAACAAAGCATTATTTTAAGAAATATGTTTTTCATCCCAAATAAACATTTTTATAAGGAAATCTATGAAAATATAATTTTTTTTCTAATTACTTCAGAATGTTGAAATAAGGATAATAAATTCTGACATGGAACTTGAACTGGATATTTCAGTCTTGAAATCATCTTCAGGATGCTGATACATTTAAATAATTTATTTTTTAAACTTAACATGAAATGGCACAACAATAGCTACTAAGTCCTGCAATATGGCAAATTACTTGACCTAATATTACAAACATCCTATAAAGTTAAATACATACACCTGCTATAAATATGCTACAAACACTTAAAAATGCATGAAGTTACTGCGAGTTATTGAAATATATAACAACATTTAAGTTGTTATAATTTAAGTCTTTTATGATACATGCATATTATTAGTTAATTAAATCCTCAATTTTATGTTTAAGTACACCATGATGCCAGTTTTTTTAGTGGGTTTTTTGGGGGTTTGTTGTTGTTGCTTTAATCTTTAATAAATGCATATACTTATTTCTTTTTGTGGGTGTGTGTGCATGTATAATGTAAGTAACCCTCAGGGTGGATTCTGGTAACAGGTTCATTCTTGACAGAAAGATCTTAATAAAAGGGAATACTTTGTGATTTCTTGGTAGTTAATGGATCTCATATAAAGCAAATCTTTTCTTGCTCATTAACATATTGCAGATAAATAGTCAGCAGCTTATATATGTTCTATTGTTTCATTTCTTTTTGTAGACTGTTTTTCTTGGAAGTAAAACAAAGTACAGTAAAAGGAAAATAAGGGTTTCTTATGTTTGGATTTAAATTACAGCCAGAGATTAAATTTGTAAAATGTGATTACACAGGAGCAAGAAACATTTTAAGACCT